>NW_015554065.1:128440-130943 GCF_001515605.1 Sinocyclocheilus anshuiensis
GAACAATAGAGATAATTATTTATTAGGGCTGTGTATCGCCAACAAAGTCACGATACGATACGTATCCAGATACAGAGGCCAGTCAGCCCACGATACGATACGTATCACGATACGGGACTGCACTGAATTTCACCTCAGCAGAATTTAGTAAAACAGCTGTTTATTAAATACTGCATACCATAGTGCCATTTCTAACTATTGGCAGAGCAGGCAGCTGAGCTCTTCATTTTGAAGAGCCTCCATAACTGTACCACAGTACAATACAGGTAATGGCATATGTTTCCTGTTTACATTGTGCACTCCCCACCAGGTACAATATTCTGATTGTTTGCATCTTGTTTTTAAGCCCATAAATAATAATGCACTCATTCTAATACATTTATATTGTAATGTACTCATTCTAATATATTCAAAAATCATATTTACATTGCTGGTAGGTTATATTTGCACAAATGAACACACTCTCTATGATTAAAAAATAAAAATAAAAATGAGAAGAGTTCTAAACGAATGCGCTGTCTTCTGTATCTAACGCGCACACACTCAGTCACTCATGCAGATCACGCTGCGGCCACACTCAGACATTCAGGAACATCATATTTTATCAATAAAATAGCTTAATCGCTCATGAGTTACATTATCTTTCTCAACAAGGTGCTGGTAACATCGTTGTTTCTAAAGGAATTAAAGCCACAGCTTCACTGTTAATAGAGATGAATTACACTTTTCTGAGAATAGAATATTGAAGTGGAGATCGCTAAACTGCAAGCTAACCGCTGTTTTCAGAAAGCAAGCGCGTTTATCCACAGTGGAGAGAGAGCGCGTGCACAGGGTTGCCAGGTTGACAAAGATAAGTAACACTTATTTCCGTATTGTGCAAGTGGGAAGTTTCGGGGTTTGCGTCTCTTTATATCAGTCAACCCCGGTTGTGTTCCTCTGCGGCCAGATTAAACCTTGTTGTAGCCTATATATTATGCTCTATTCATTTTTTTTAGAAACCTCGCACTTCTGCTCAATTTTAAACGTTGTTCTTGTATTCAAAATAAGCGCGGTCCACTGCTGCACACGTGCCACAATATCGATACAGGGACAGCTGTATCGTCAAATCTATCTATCGTCAAATCTCTGTGACGATACATCGTCGTATCGATGTATCGAACACAGCACTACAGTACACACACATATATTATGTAAACAAAAACATTTATTTTGGATGCGATTAATCGCGATTAATCATTTGACAGCACTAAATATTATAATTACATTTTATTTATACATTTATTTATATATTTATATTTAGCATTTTTATTATTTTTAACATTAAATTAACATTTAATTTAACATTAAATACATTTTTAACATTAAATTAACATTTCATTTTTGTAATATTAATATTTTTATTTTGTAATAAATATATTTTTGAATTAATATTTAAATATTGTAATATTTTTATAGCATTTGTATTAGTTTTTTATCATTAATAATTTTATATTTTTATCTGAAGTTTTTTTATTTTTTTTACAAATATTTCTATTTAGCTTTAATTTCAGCTTTAGTTTGAGTAATTTTATTATCACAACTTTTATTTTTTAATTTCACAAGAATATGAAAATGAATTTCTTGATTTTTTTTTTTTACGATAGTTACAGTCACGCACCAGTGTTATTTTATTATTAGTTCACAATGGAGGCTCCCTTACCGCCTCCTCCGCACCACCAGAGGGAACCGTCTCCCGAATATTAGACATATTAGACAGGACTCCAAATCCCATCACCCCTCATGCCTGGGACTGATTAATCATCCACACCTGCACCTCATATACACACACACATATAAACCACTCACACACACAGACTCTCTGCGAAGTCTTGATTTGCCCTGGCTGTCATTTCCGAGCGTTATACCCGTGTTTGATTTTCTGTGCATCTGTTATTGGACTGTTTCCAGTTACTCTGATTGTTATCTGCCTGCCCCGACTTGGATTGTTTCCCCTGGACTCTGATTGCTTGCCGCCTGCCCCGATCTCTCGCCTGGTACTCGACTCTGTCTCAGCCTTGTCTCTGCTGTTCTACCTTGCCGGTATTTGACCTTGTATTGTCTGACCATTCTAATAAAAGCTGCAAATGGATCCACACGCTTCTGACTCGTCACAACAGAAGACTTCGCCACACAGCGATCCAGCAGCGGTCGTGCAACTATCTTCAGAGCTAGCGGCACAGGCTTCACAGCTCGCTATGCACCAACACCAGCTCAACCGGCTTACGACTTTAACCGAGGAGCTGGTCAAAGCACTGCAAGGGCTCAACCTAGCGTCACCCGCAGCCGCCTCTCAACAGCCGCCCACTCACAGTAACCCTCCACCATCTCAGACACCCCCAATCAGTCCACGACTCGCTTTCCCCGAAAAATTTGATGGTGAACCTGCCAGATGCAAAGGCCTCCTACTCCAGTGCTCGCTATTTGTTAACCAACAGCCCTCGCTGTACCCCACAGACTCTAGCCG
>NW_015554065.1:131599-157702 GCF_001515605.1 Sinocyclocheilus anshuiensis
GCTACATTATCTTTCTCAACAAGGAGCTGGTAACATCATTGTTTCTAAAGGAATTAAAGCCACAGCTTTACTGTTAATAAAGAAACGTGGCAAATCGGTGGTAATTCATACATACACAGCCTCTCTCGCTCTCTCTCTCTCTCTCTCTCTCTCTCTCTCATAAATGACCACTTGATGAGTTACACTTTTCTGAGAATAGAATATTGAAGTGGAGATCGCTAAACTGCAAGCTAACCGCTGTTTTCAGAAAGCAAGCGCGTTTATCCACAGTGGAGAGAGAGCGCGTGCACAGGGTTGCCAGGTTGACAAAGATAAGTAACACTTATTTCCGTATTGTGCAAGTGGGAAGTTTCGGGGTTTGCGTCTCTTTATATCAGTCAACCCCGGTTGTGTTCCTCTGCGGCCAGATTAAACCTTGTTGTAGCCTATATATTATGCTCTATTCATTTTTTTTAGAAACCTCGCACTTCTGCTCAATTTTAAACGTTGTTCTTGTATTCAAAATAAGCGCGGTCCACTGCTGCACACGTGCCACAATATCGATACAGGGACAGCTGTATCGTCAAATCTATCTATCGTCAAATCTCTGTGACGATACATCGTCGTATCGATGTATCGAACACAGCACTACAGTACACACACATATATTATGTAAACAAAAACATTTATTTTGGATGCGATTAATCGCGATTAATCATTTGACAGCACTAAATATTATAATTACATTTTATTTATACATTTATTTATATATTTATATTTAGCATTTTTATTATTTTTAACATTAAATTAACATTTAATTTAACATTAAATACATTTTTAACATTAAATTAACATTTCATTTTTGTAATATTAATATTTTTATTTTGTAATAAATATATTTTTGAATTAATATTTAAATATTGTAATATTTTTATAGCATTTGTATTAGTTTTTTATCATTAATAATTTTATATTTTTATCTGAAGTTTTTTTATTTTTTTTACAAATATTTCTATTTAGCTTTAATTTCAGCTTTAGTTTGAGTAATTTTATTATCACAACTTTTATTTTTTAATTTCACAAGAATATGAAAATGAATTTCTTGATTTTTTTTTTTTACGATAGTTACAGTCACGCACCAGTGTTATTTTATTATTTATATACTATTAGGGATGTGATAATATTGTGAAATAGTTCACAATTGTTACAGAGGAGGCTCCCTTACCGCCTCCTCCGCACCACCAGAGGGAACCGTCTCCCGAATATTAGACATTCCCATTTGGACTCCAAATCCCATCACCCCTCATGCCTGGGACTGATTAATCATCCACACCTGCACCTCATATACACACACACATATAAACCACTCACACACACAGACTCTCTGCGAAGTCTTGATTTGCCCTGGCTGTCATTTCCGAGCGTTATACCCGTGTTTGATTTTCTGTGCATCTGTTATTGGACTGTTTCCAGTTACTCTGATTGTTATCTGCCTGCCCCGACTTGGATTGTTTCCCCTGGACTCTGATTGCTTGCCGCCTGCCCCGATCTCTCGCCTGGTACTCGACTCTGTCTCAGCCTTGTCTCTGCTGTTCTACCTTGCCGGTATTTGACCTTGTATTGTCTGACCAATCTAATAAAAGCTGCAAATGGATCCGCATGCTTCTGACTCGTCACAATAGAAGACTTCGCCAAACAGCGATCCAGCAGCGGTCGTGCAACTATCTTCAGAGCTAGCGACACAGGCTTCACAGCTCGTTATGCACCAACACCAGCTCAACCGGCTTACGACTTTAACCGAGGAGCTGGTCAAAGCACTGCAAGGGCTCAACCTAGCGTCACCCGCAACCGCCTCTCAGCAGCCGCCCACTCACAGTAACCCTCCACCATCTCAGACACCCCCAATCAGTCCACGACTCGCTTTCCCCGAAAAATTTGATGGTGAACCTGCCAGATGCAAGGGCTTCCTACTCCAGTGCTCGCTATTTGTTAGCCAACAGCCCTCACTGTACCCCACAGACTCTAGCCGCATTGCATTCGTTTGCGCATTACTCACTGGGAAGGCACTGGAGTGGGTCACCGCTGTCTGGAGGATGGATGGTTCGTCATTTCCCACCTTCAATGCATTCCTGTAACATTTTCGCGATGTTTTCGAACATCCGGCCGAGGGGATGAGTGCGGGCGTTCAACTGTTAACTCTCTCGCAGGGGAGAAAGACAGCTGCCGAGTACGCTCTGTCCTTTCGAACCCTCGCGGCTCAGACTACATGGGTCGAGGACACGCTAAAGCTCTTGTTTCGGAGGGGATTGAATTTAGAGCTTCAATCAGAGCTGGCCTGCCGGGATGAGGGAAGGAGTTTGAGTGAGTTCATTGAACTCGCTATCCAGATTGACAATCTGATCCGCTCTCGACGCTCCACTCGAGCCATGCCCCGTTACATGCCTGAAACCAAATATGGTTAAGTTCACCCAAAATAGCCTTATCTAAACGTCTGAGTTGTGTCTGCTTGACACAGAGAGAAAATCAATGAGCAAAACAAGGCTGCAGGAGCTGCGAGCTGAAAAGAGACTTAGTCAATATCTTCCAAGCATCGTTAAGCTTTTACTCACATGCTACTATAGCTGTATTTTAAGGTCGTGTGAGGTTTCCTGAACTCATGACACAATGGAAGTGCAAACTAGAGTTCATCTCAAGGTTACTTGATCACATGACTTCAGAGCAAGTTTATAAATTACACACGTACAAAAAATCAAAGCGGTACAGTAATAATTTCTAAAATACAAGTGTACTGAATAAAGCAAACTTGTTACTATAAACTTTAACATGTAAGTTTATAAGATAGTATGAAAAACATATACTGGAGAACTACCTCAAAGAAGCCTATATTTGGGAAAAGTATTTAATAGGCAACTCTATTAAAAGAGTAAACACAATTACAAGCCAAATATACTTTCATATTATACTTTTCTTAAGTGTATCTTAATCAAAAGAGTACAAGTAAACCAAATATACTTAAACTTTTCGGTATACTTGTGAGTACAGGCTAGGGCTGCACGATAAACCGCATGCGATATTTAACGCGCATCTTATCAGTAAAGCCGGTTCTGTAATCAGCGGTAAATCTCCATCACCTGCGGACTTTCACATTGAGCAGCATTAACTACACAGAGCCATACCGCTGATTACAGAACCGGCTTTACTGATAAGATGCGCGTTAAATATCGCATGCGATTTATCGTGCAGCCCTAGTACAGGCCAAGTATTCTTTCTTAATATTTTTCAGAAGTATATCTTAAGAGAAAGATTTAGTATAAGTATAGGTCAAATATACTCAGACTTTTCTTTATACTTGTCGGTATAAAAGAAGTATACTTAGAGTACTTTTCTGTATATTCATCAATATAGGCCAAGTACATTTAAAATACTTAAAAATACTTTTCTGAAGTATATCTCGATCAAAATATTCTGTGCAAGCACAGGTCAAATATACTCAGACTTTTCTTTATACTTGACAGTACAAGCCAAGTATACTTAGAGTACTTTTCTGTATATTCACCAAAATAGGACAAGTATACTTAGAATAATTAATAAAAGTATATCTCGATCAAAATATTCTGTGCAAGTAGAGGCCAAATATACTCAGACTTTTCTTTATATTTGTCAGTATAAGCCAAGAATACTTAGAGTACTTTTCAGACTTTTCTTTATACTTTTCAGTATAAGCCAAGTATACTTAGAGTACTTTTATGTATATTTATCAAAATAGGACAAGTACACTTAAAATACTTAAAAATACTTTTCTGAAGTATATCTCGATCAAATATTCTGTGCAAGTAGAGGCCAAATATACTCTGACTTTTCTTTGTACTTGCCAGTGTAATCCAAGTATACTTAGAATAATTAATAAAAGTATATTTCGATCAAAAGATTTAGTATAAGTAGAGGCCAAATATACTCAGACTTTTCTTTATACTTGTCAGTATTAATGAAGTGTACTTAAAGTACTTTTCTGTATATTCATCAATATAGGCCAAGTACTCTTAAAATACTTAATACTTTTCTGAAGTATACCTCGATCAAAATATTTAGTGCAAATACACTTAGACTTTTCTTTATACTTGTCAGTATAAACCAAGTATACTTAGAATACTTAATCTTTTGGTGGAGATTAAGAAAAATATTACTAAGTACAAGTATAGACCAAATATACAGTACTCAGTATAGTTACTGTATAGTTGTCAGTATAAACCAAGTGTACTTAGAATACTTAATCTTTTGGTGGAGATTAAGAAAAATATTACTAAGTACAAGTATAGACCAAATATACAGTACTCAGTATAGTTACTGTATAGTTGCCAGTATAAACCAAGTATACTTAGAATACTTAATCTTTTGGTGGAGATTAAGATAAATATGACTAAGTACAAGTATAGACCAAATATACAGTACTCAGTATAGTTACTGTATAGTTGTCAGTATAAACCAAGTATACTTCGAATACTTAATCTTTTGGTGGAGATTAAGATAAATATTACTAAGTACAAGTATAGACCAAATATACAGTACTCAGTATAGTTACTGTATAGTTGTCAGTATAAACCAAGTATACTTCGAATACTTAATCTTTTGGTGGAGATTAAGATAAATATTACTAAGTACAAGTATAGACCAAATATACAGCACTCAGTTTAGTTACTGTATAGTTGTCAGTATAAACCAAGTATACTTCGAATACTTTATCTTTTGGTGGAGATTAAGAAAAATATTACTAAGTACAAGTATAGACCAAATATACAGTACTCAGTTTAGTTACTGTATAGTTGTCAGTATAAGCCAAGTATACTTAGAATACTCAATCTTTTGGTGGAGATTAAGAAAAATATTACTAAGTACAAGTATAGACCAAATATACAGTACTCAGTATAGTTACTGTATAGTTGTCAGTATAAACCAAGTATACTTAGAATACTTAAATCTTTTGGTGGAGATTAAGAAAAATATTACTAAGTACAAGTATAGACCAAATATACAGTACTCAGTATAGTTACTGTATAGTTGTCAGTATAAACCAAGTATACTTAGAATACTTAATAAAAGTATATCTCGATCAAACGATTAAGAACTTAAAAGGTAGACTGAAAGCATACTCTCTAATTGTATGTACTTATCAGAGATACACGTATAAGTATACTTGGCTTACTGACAAGTATACAGAAAAGTCTGAGTATATTTGACCTATTACTCAGTATAAGCCAAGTATACGTAAGTAAATCTCAGATACTCTCATACTCTCTTATTTATTTATTTATTTTTAAAGTATACAAATAACAAACTTTAATAAACTTATTTTTTATAAGGGTAGAGTTTCTGAATATGTCTCAACAATATTTCAAACTGTGCTCAGAGTTGCTCAAGATGCCAAAGTCTGAAATCAAGTCAATATGAAACATTTCCCATCAAATGATGTGAGCTTCTCTAGATATTCATTTTACAGCTCTAGACTCTTACTGGGTGACAAATAGTGACTCATTTGGGGCTGTTCCTCTCCTGAGGAATTTTAGGAGAAACATCCGAAACGAAGTTCATACTGAAAGTCATATTGTCTTCTAAAGTACAGGTCCAAGAATAAATGGTATTTCCATGGTATTTTTTGCATCTAAATACAGAGATTTAGACTAAAGGAAAACCTGAGATTGAAGGAGCTGGAAGTGACAGTCATGCTTGACTGACACGATCGTATGTGACAATAACAAAGATAGAAATAGACAGACAGAAACTCATTCACTCACACTGAAGAGCGACAGCAAGAAAGAGGGAAAAAACACTCTGAAGATGGGAAACAATGAGCCAGAGAAGGAGGAGGACAAATACAGCAGACCTTTGTGTCTGTCGGGGGTCAAAGAGGGACACGGCGCTCTCAGTCAGAGACATTCAAGGTCATCGACCTACAATGAGGTCAGAGACGGACCGAAATCTTACAAAAATGTAAAAAAAAAAAAAAACTCAAAAGAAGTAAAGGTCAAAATACAGACAGAATCAGGGTACCTGTAGTTATAAAAATGGATTTTACTATATAATTTTTTGCAAATTTTGGATTAATAGATCAAAAGTAGGGTCGAGAATCTATAGTACACTGTAACCAAATCACAAAATGGATAGATAGATAGATAGATAGATAGATAGATAGATAGATAGATAGATAGATAGATAGGATAGATTTAGAAAAATTTAGACAAAACACAGAATTTATGAAAACATTTCATATTATTGTAAACATTTTAATAAATTATTAATTTGTTAAAGTTTTATAAATTAAATTGTTTAGACATGGTTTTTGATTACTAAAATGTAATTAATCTATTAAAACTGAATCCATAAAAATGAAATGGAAAACACAGAATTTGGGAAAAATAAAATGGAATTTGGGAAAAAATTGAACAGATTTCATAGGGCCCTAAAATATATATATATTTTTTTTTACTTTTAATAAATTGCTAAATTGTATCAGTTTACTAAAATGTAACTACAATTTAACCATTAAAATAGAACTCAGAAAAATTTTAACAGAAAAAATGGAATTTGGGCAAAAAAACAAACCTCCTAAATGACGGTCCATGAAATGTTCTTTCCACAGTAACATATAATCCAGGTGGAGACCCTAAGTGAATAAAACCTGTGACCACTCTTTAAGTCCCGCCTTAAAAACCAATCCTATCTTGCATGGCAACTGTTGCCGCACCCCATATTGTCAAGCTGTTTCTTGGAATGGAGTGCTTGCATCCAGCAAAGAAACAGTATACTACTTTTTTTTAAATTAAGTATATGCAATATGCAATGCTAAACGTTTCAAACGGTACCGTGCAAACTGTGCTTTCTATTAAAATCGTGCAACAACACTGTGCACAACGTACGTTTTCTACAACTGAACTGTTCTATTTATACTCATAAACCACAGAGCGCTTGAACACCAATTGCCTAAATGCATCAAAAACAAACAAAAAAATGTATCAGCCAACCAATCAGCTGCATCAGAATAAATAATTTTCCGCTGCATAATTATGTAACTCTTGTGCAAATAAACAAAGGTCCTGTATCTAATGCGAGCTGGTTGAATGCGTGCCGCTCCATGTTTAGCACCTACTCGTATCGTGATGACAAGCCACTGAACACGCTGCATCGCCCCAGCCAGGACACGCTGTTCCCTGCACTCGTCTCAGCCTGAGACAGAGAGAGAGCAGCCAGTGGTCACAGACCGCAGGCGATACGCCAGGGCATTTCCAATGCGCCCTGGCAGCCGCGAGAGGTACATGTGTACAGTATTCATCGAGCTGGACAGTGCAACGATATGGCATGTACAGTTCTCCAGGGGCGGCGACCCTTCGGTTTCCATTCTAGATCAGTGGATGCTATCAAAACATTTATAATTATTTCCGTCTAGCTATTTTTTCCCAATGTCCACTTTTCAACTGTTAGACTATCAGATCATAACTGTTTCTGCTTGGCTAATTAACAGACGTGTAAGCTTCTCCTTGTGTCAATTACGAAATCTATTGAAAACTTTGGAAAATAATAATAAACGTTTTTAATTCTCAGTAAATATTTTTAAAACAGTAAATCAAATACTATTAAACTGTGTTAATTACATCTACTTTCCTGTATCAGCCTCGGCTACTGTAAAAATGAATAATAATATCAATAAATATTAAAACAATAATATTTAGAATATATGCATGTAATCTTAAAGGTACAGTAGCAAACTCAGCCATATATAATAACAATAATAAGTACTAAAATAAGAATTAAACATAATAAATATATTTGACAATGAAAAATGCCAGTTTCAGAGTTTGCACTTGACCTGCTTCATTAACCGACCTGTAGAAAATATGAATGCACACAATAATAATCTTTATACAAGCAACGAAAATATTGATTCAATATGGGTGGAAAAAATATATAAATTATATATGACTGTAATTTGCATGTGTGATTGCTTCAGTCCAAGTCTAGATTATTCTTATTTTATTAACACTGAGATACTATTATACTATTACTACGAATATATACTATTATTTAGTTTGAATTTAGTTTTTATTTTAATATTTTTCACTTTCATTTTAATTTACAAATTTTGGTCGTGCATTTTTTTATTTTTTAAATTTTTATATTTAATTTTTTTTTATATATGTCTTCATAGTTTTTATACATTTTTATTTCTATTTTAATTATCTTAGTACATCAAGTTAAACTACATGAAAATGAGAAACATTTCCTTGGCAACTAGATGAAATAAAACAAGTTTAAGGTTTTTTTTATATTTTATTTTATTTTATTTAAAGTAACAAAATGTTTTTTTTTTTTATGGTTTTAGTTTTAGTTAATTATAATCCCTGCACAAGATCAAGGAAAACTCCTGTTTTTAATGGCACAATCCCTTTAAATAGCAAGAAACACATCATATTCAATAACAAAAGTTCACAACAAACATGATGGGTTAGTTATGAGGAGTTATGGATTAGCTATTAGCTTGATGACAGAGTTTCGGACGGCCAAGGACGATCTTAGTGAATCAATGACAACCCCTGCCTACAGAATTATTAACAGAGCGGATTAAAGCCGAGTTATAGAGCAGCACAGACAGTAATACGTTACATACACTTACAGTCTGTGTGAATGAAGTGTCCTGGAAGTCATCAATGCATGTTCAATTAAAGAGCACTAGCTGAATATCAGCAAAAAACATGTGCATGTGCAAAACCACAACAAAACCACACCTCCCTCTCGAGTTTATACACGTGATCTGATTTAATGTTTGTGTGTCTTTATGCACGGAAAGTACTAATCGTCCAGAAGGGCTCAGTGGCGAATGCTTCCCGCGCCTGCCATTCGTGTCTTGTTTCAAGTTGCAATTCAACACACGCCGTGACCTCCAGCATGGGTTGGGGGTGGATGAGGGGCGAGGCTGTCAACAAAACCCAGTGACATCTGGATGGCACACTTCTCACGGTCACATTAAGAACATCGTCACGTGGGAGCGTGAAGATCTGAAAGCCACAAGTCATTCTTAGTAGGGATGCTCCGATCAGGATTTTTGCCGCCGATACTGAGTACCGATTTCTTGTCATGGTGATCGGCCGATACCGATGCCGATTCTGATGCTTCAAGCTTTATATAGACGGTTTCAATGGGCGCACGCGCCTGGCCCGAAGTTAACTTACGATCTGTGTTTGTTTATCAGTCTGGCTATGGCACCGGCTACAAACGCAGTTAAAGTTAAGGTGATGAGATAGCATTAATAACATTTCCACACCGGCGATGGCATGACTGCGGCATCATGTATGTCGTCACGCGTTGACGTCATCAAATTGCGATCGGTTCCTGAGATCGGCCAAGTAGGTGAGTACCGATCGAGTCATAAAATATGATTATCGGCCGATACCGATCTCCGGCCGATCGATCGGAGCATCCCTAATTCTTAGACAGTTTAAAAGCACTGAAATGACTGAAAAGTGACTTTGTCTGAGTGGAATCGGGTCACATGAACATTAGAAATGACAGCTCTTCATTTACTCATGTTCAGTGATGGACCAGTGTTTTAATGCGTATAGGTTAACACAGTAGTTCTCGAATATTCGAAAAAACGAATATTAGAATGTTTGTTTATTTAAATGAGGTTTAACGAAAAATATGTTATTTTTTAATAATCAAGTTTTTGTCGCCATTTCTGAACAAGCTTATGATTAGGCATTATACGGGCTGCACGATTATGACAAAAATCATAATTGTCGATTATTCCCTTGAAATTGTAATTGCGATTATTAATTACGATTATCACAATTTACATTGAATTATATTTATGCCATTGTTTAATGCAACTGCATGCCGTATTTTTATATGAAAATAAACAAGCTGAAAACACTCTAACTGAAAAACTTTGTGCTTTTCTATAGTATTAAGCCTCAAATGTCAACAATACATCGGATTGGTTTCTTCTTTAAATGATAAAAAAGTAAAAATATGAATTGTATTATAATGTTATACTAAAACTAAAATTAAAATAATGGGAAAAACCCTTAAGATAACATGTAGAAAGAAAAAAACGCATCTTAAGCACATAGAATAACATAAGTGGACTTTGAACGATTAATTGCCGCTTTGAACGATTACATAATTGTGGCATCCATAATTGTAATCGCGATTAGAAATTCGATTAATTGTGCAGCCCTACAACAATGTTCTACAACATGGTTACGTTATATCTCAAGGTTTTCTTTTAGTTGAAAACGTGTGTAAAGAAAAATATATATATGAAGAACAAAAGCATTCAAGCTCAAGCGCAAACGGAAAAAATAAAGCAGACGGTGCCAATTATAAGTCTATTTTGACTTGGACAAGTAAGCAAGCTACTCATAACACCGCAGCAACTGCAGAGCTGTGCAATTAATCGAAATGCAGTTTCGATTTCAATGTCGTCCTCCAAGGATTATGAAAACACGATAATCAAGATAAAACGATTATTGCACCCCATTCTGCCCCCTTTCCAGCGGTGCGCTTTCGCTCCTCCATAAAAGCCTGCAAATCAGTAAAATCATGTAACGTGACTTTCGCAAAATGGGACGTGCTTGATTTATCAAAGTTTATTAGATTTATTCATGTTTTTAAAAGCTTCTCGGGAGGCTTTCTGTGCATGCGCTCAGAGACGGAACAGAACACGTAAAGTCAACTTTTAATTTAAGGTGCCTAAACGGTCAAATACATGCAAAAATGTGTCAAAATGCGGCGCTTGGTGATTATTCACATAAACCATCGTCAGTTATGTAATAAGTGAACGTAAACAGTTGAGAATGAAAATACGTGCGTAACAGTAAATTGGATCCTTGCAGCTCTTAAAGTGACAGCAGCCTAATATTCCTGCTGCTGACTGTGTGCTTAATATTAATCAAACAACAACAAAACAGAGAAAATCACTCACTACTCTTGACTGAAGGACTTTTGTAGCTTTAATAAAAAACAAAAGAAGTTTAATTCTTACAGTGAAGACTATGCTGTTTTATTTTACATTCAGTTATTTAATTTCTGTAATAGGCTGTTAGCTGAATACTTTAGATTTGAATAAAAAACTTAAAGCACAGTTTGTTTCATTTGTATCTTTTTTATATTGTATTTGTCCTTTGCTTTGCTTTTTTTATTACTGGCATTTAATTATTTTCAATTAAACAGTCAGACTTTTTTTGTTTTTTACTAATATTAGTTACCCTAGTATTCTGCTGTGGTATTGAGAATTGTGAAATTTCTCTAAATCTCTAAATGTCTCTAAAATGTAGATGTCATAGCAACCTTATTTACAGAAAATATATATTTGATATATATTGCTATCTTTAAATAAATCACTCGTATAAAGTTTTGGTCATGCGGCCCACTCATAATCGTGTTAAATAATCATGATTACAATATTGACTAAAATAATTGTGATTATGATTTTTGCCATAATCGAGCAGCCCTTACTCAAAACACCTTAACAACTGCATAGCAACAGGAAAAATCGACTCAAAGCACCTTCAGATCTGATGATTTCTGATCTTCAGAAATCATTCTAATATGCTGATTTGCTGCTCAAGAAACATTTCTGATTATTATCAATGTTGAAAACAGTTGTGCTGCTTTATATTTTTGTAGAAATCGTGATACATTTGTTTCAGGATTTTTTGAACAGCATTTATTTGAAATAGACATTTGTAGCATTATAAATGTCTTTACTGTCACTTTTGATCAGTTTAATGCATCCAAACCTTTGAAGGGTAGTGTACATGCTCTCCCTGAAAGCCTTTAAGACGTTGATGTTAACATTTAAGTAGACACAGTCAGGTGGTTAGGACAGAAAAACTGGTCGGTCCAACCTGAAAATCCTGTTTTAGGAAAATAAGCAGCGGGGGGACGGATAGAGCGAGAACATTCCCCTTCTCTCACTGAATAACTAGCAAGAATGGTCTGATTAACAGTCTCAGATTCCAAACGAGTCGGACAAAGACCCTGAGAGAGAGACACGGCGAGACATTAGCATTTTACTAAGACTATTTTTGAGCGTGACAAAAACATTGCAGAGAGGCAGACAGAAGCAGCACAACATGTTCGGACATGAGAGGAAATCTGTGATGATTACCTTAAAGACACTCAACCTAACTAATGGAGGCTAATTTGGCTTACCTTGTTCCTTATCATGTGGCTTTTCTGAAATATGTGATTTAAACATTCAGGGTGCAAATATTTTTGCATATTTAATGCTAAACTAACCATTAGCCGTTAGATTTCTTACATACAGTATCTGTGCATATTGCATCACATTGAATTTTCTTTCTTCTCAGATAATAAAATGCAACTCAAATCAATAGTTCACATCCATCTGGTAAGCAGCTGTACAATAAGCAGGATCATTTTCAGTCAGTTGGTCATTTTGCGCAATATAAACTCCTTCAGGGTAATAACCCTTCCAACTTTGCGTTTATTTAGTGTTTATGACCGTCTGACTGTATATTAACTCTTACATATTTGACACTGCAACCAGAATTACAAATGAATCCTGGTTAGTCAGGTTTTGAGTTTCACACTGCAAGTTGGTAAACTCTGGGTTAACGCTCTTATTAGATCAAAACATCAATGGTTTAAATCATCGATGGTCCCTACAAACTAGCGTGCTGCATTTGGTTACGTCTCATGCGACAGCTTAAAAATTCCATGGAATTGTGTTGCACGGAAGACACAACATAAGGGTGAGTAAATAATCACGGAATTTCAACAGTTCTGAGTATTTTCTGTAAATACAGTTTGCAAAGACTACAGTTGCACAACACTAAAACACTCCACAGATGTCATGGCAGATACAGCCGAAAACCTACAGCAACATGCAGATCAACACAACACAAGGTGAACTCCAAGACCCTCGCAGAACGTCCGGTTATGCAACTTCATGGGGGGTTGGTGCTGCGAGCAGTGTGTCTGCTTGAGTAATTTAAGCACGGGCCCCGCAGCGAGAATCGGACAGTCTGGTTTGTGTCCAGGGGCCTGCTGCAATAGCAATGAATTGCAAGTTACATCTTAGCAAAAATGACAAATGTGACCCTGGAGCACAAGGGTAAATTTTTCGAAATTGAGATTTATGCATCATATGAAAGCTGAATAAATAGCTTTCCATTGATGTATGGTTTGTTAGGATAGGACCATATTTGGCCGAGATACAACTACTTGAAAATCTGCACAAAAAAAAATCAGAATATTGAGAAAATCATCTTTAAAGTTGTCCAAATGAAGTTCTTAGCAATGCATATTACTAATCAAAAATTAAGTTTTGATATATTTACGGTAGGAAATTTACAAAATATCTTCATAGAACATGATCTTTACTCGGTTTTAGTTTTAGCTATTTCAGTACTTCACGTTAAACTAAATGAAAATGAGAAATGTTGCCTTGGCAACCAGCCAATTTTGTAAAATATTTTTAATAGATTTTTTTATATTTTATTTTAAAATGTATTTTATTTAAAGGAATGAAAATGTTTTTTATGGTTTTAGTTTTAATTAAAGACTGTAAAATGTACTTTGTTTTCCGTACAGCTTCGAAAAATCTTTTTTTACAGTGTAGCCTATTTAAAAAATCGTATTCAAAATAAGCTACATAGCAAAAGTATAATTACTTTTTTTTTTTTTTGGAGTGATATATGACTTTTTTGTCATTAACCTACAATTAAACACGGATTAACCTAAAAATTCAAACACAGCCTGGTTGACAAAATTGTCTTGTTTTTATTTGTTCTCTACTAATATTAATAATTCATTCATTACTAATATTAATAATGTCATATGAAAGTTTATAGTACTCCATAGTAGTCAACACATACCATAGTATTAACATGGTAAAAAAAACACAATTCCAGACCCTGATTAAGACTCAAACAGTCATAAAAAAACATAAAGTGAGAACTGAGCCGCTAATACACACAGTAACTACACCTGTGATATTATGTAACTCTCTTTCACCACAGGAGCAAAAATCTCCAGACTGCTATAATGTCAACAAAATGATCTGATGTGCTCAGAAAAGCCTGGTTAGTTTTGGAAAACTGCTGTGTGATTTTAGACAGAGAGAAATCAAGCTCTGGTCAGTCACAGCACATGCAGCTCTTAAATCTATAACCACATGATCTGAAACTACATATCACAACCAGAAACCCATCAGGCATGAAGGACACTGGGACAAAACAAATGCTGCATGTTGTTAAGGCACTAATGCTCTGTCCACCTGCTCAGAAATATAATATTCTATGAAAAGGACTAAAGAAATAGGAAAAATGATTAAATAAATATAGTATACAAAGAGAAAATAAATAAATATAATATGAATAAATATAATGTATTTTATAATATAATAAACATATAACAATAAATATAAGAAATCGAATATATAATATTAATAAGACTGCTTTTGTGCTCCAGGGACACATATAATGCAGCTTGTTGGAATTACCACAATTACGAGTTTCCGATTTGCTCACATCTTTGTCAAACTCAACTAGAACATTGTGACAAAGTAAAGACAACCAAAAGCATCGCATTAAGCAACTAAGTGCTAGTTTTCAAAGAGCTTAGTACTTTTTTATGCTTTAAGTCTTGCATAAGGAATAAACGGAGCAATCAAACTGCGTACAAACTACTAAACCCCAATGTGAACTTTAAATCCCAATAAGTGGTGCGAAATGAAAACGGTCCGAATTGTGACTACAGTGTAAAAAAAAAAAAATATATATATATATATAATTTGAAGGAAAAACAGTACTTCAAACCTAACTATAACATTAATAAAACATTAAAGAACCCTAAATGTAATCCAAATGCCTTTTGACGTCACATGATTTGACACGATGAGGAACACACCCAAATTTTAGTCGTTATTTGCTGGGAAAACAGGTATTTTTCTGTTAAAATGCAACGCTCATGACTAAACCTACTGGCTTTGCTCACGCAGGCTATAACAACTTCTCAAAAAAAATAAAAAAATAATAATAATATTTTTTTTGTTTTGATGTTCCTGGTCAAAAAAAAAAGGCTAGCCTACAAAAAACTGCTTAGAAATTTCTTGCAATGCTTTATTATTACCAAATACCAGATTCAATCTTTTTATTAACTTGCTTTCTTGCAATGAGCACAGGTTTTGTACTTCTTTTTGGAACTGACTGATCGTAGGCCTCGTTGATTTGAGCTTATGCGCCTCAGTTTTTGAGTGAGCTGCCAAAACTATTCAAAAATAATGCTTTTTTCACTCAAAAGCTGAAGAGAATATAGAGTACTATTGTTGAGTTCTAATTTAATTGCAACCTGAAGAATTGGCAGTGCAACCCAACCCAGATTTCTACGATCAGAAAATTGTGAGTCATTATAAACTGAGACGGAAAAACTCCAACAACATTTATGTAGTTGGTGAATCGGAGACAGATCTGGGTCAAATTACGGAGAGATTTGAGTTTACTGGGACTTTCTTGAGACAGCACTACTTTTGCTTGCCACAGTAGAGCTTAAAAACAAGTGGACGAATAAATGAAGATGTTCTGATTTGGGTCAATACTAACTATTCATTGAGCAGTCATCACTTAATTTGGGTTAGAATCAAAAAAATCACTTACACTGGGACCAAAGACACCAATATCATAGCGATTATCTATGAGATGTATTTCTAAACTCTAATGAATCAGTCCATGGCCATTTATCATGCAATAAACTCTTTATTGCAGCTCTGCTAACACATTAAAAGCATAAGCAATCTGTCAGATAACACTGCAACCGGCTTTATCGTGTTGAATATTTGAAGAAGGTGCCCTTAACACTGCAGATGTGCTGTGAGAAAGCAGTTTAGAGAAAATAACACCAGGCCCGGGAGAAAAACAGCGCAGTAAACGCAGATTAGAGGAAACCTGCAGGACGCTGAGATGGTCTCGTAAATTCATGCTCAGCTGATGCAGCAAAAAGTGGTCAGTCTCTGGCAAAAATATGATTCAATGACAATACTATGTACTAAATTATCATACGGTGTCTGACGGGATGTAACGGGACCATTACAAAAAAGTTCTGTGGTGGTGCATTAATGGTATCCGATGGGAATCCTCAATTATTAACAAATTCATAAATCATGGTATTTACATAATATTACAAGGTAGTCGAAGAATACAACAGCAAAAAAAAACTACACTGAAAAAAAAAAATTGGTAGAAACAAATTGCTAGTAAATTTCAGAATTAATTACAAAGGATTGGCAAGTAACATTTAATTCATTTTGAAGTAAAGTGTTATTTTAGTATCATTGAAATACTATTATACATTTCATTCATATTTTGAATTTGTTTTTATTTTTATATTTTCTGATTTCATTTTAATTCGAGTTAAATGTTTAGTAATCTTGTTGTGTTTTTGCTATTTTTTATATTTTATTATATATATATATATATATATATATATATATATATAATATTAAAACTAATAATAGTAATAATAAACACTAATTTATAGTAACAGTTTTACATATTCTATGAAAAGAAGTAAAGAAATAGTAAAACATTATTATTAATAATATTAATATATTACCAAAACACAATGTAGAATGTAATATAATAAAATAAACAACAATAAATATTAGAAAATGCATCTAAAAGATTAGATTAAAACACAAATACAGAGTAACAGAGCAAACTAGAATAGAAAATAACTAAAGAGTAGAATAAAACAAAGCAGAAAAGAACATAACATGACTGACTAGATATAACAGAACAACAGAATAGAATAGAATAGAATAGAATAGACTAGAATAGAACAGAACTGAACAGAATAGACTAGACTAGAATAGACTAGAATAGATTAGATCATAACAGAATAAAATAGACTAGAATAGAACAGAACTGAACTGAACAGAATAGAAGACTAGAATAGAGCATAACAGAATAAAATAGACTGGAACAGAACAGAACTGAACAGAATAGACTAGACTAGAATAGATTAGAATAGATTAGATCGTAACACAATAAAATAGACTAGAATAGACTAGAACTGAACAGAACTGAACAGAATAGACTAGACTAAAATAGACTACAATAGATTAGATCATAACAGAATAAAATAGACTAGAATAGAACAGAACTGAACAGAATAGACTAGACTAGAATAGATTAGAATAGATTAGATCGTAACACAATAAAATAGACTAGAATAGACTAGAACTGAACAGAACTGAACAGAATAGACTAGACTAAAATAGACTAGAATAGAGCATAACAGAATAAAATAGACTAGAATAGAACAGAACAGAACAGAATAGACTAGACTAGAATAGAACAGAACTGAACAGAACTGAACAGAATAGACTAGAATAGAGCATAACAGAATAAAATAGACTAGAATAGAACAGACCTGAACAGAATAGACTAGACTAGAATAGACTAGAATAGAGCATAACAGAATAAAATAGACTAGAATAGAACAGACCTGAACAGAATAGACTAGACTAGAATAGACTAGAATAGAGCATAACAGAATAAAATAGACTAGAATAGAACAGACCTGAACAGAATAGACTAGACTAGAATAGACTAGAATAGAGCATAACAGAATAAAATAGACTAGAATAGAACAGACCTGAACAGAATAGACTAGACTAGAATAGACTAGAATAGAGCATAACAGAATAAAATAGACTAGAATAGAACAGACCTGAACAGAATAGACTAGACTAGAATAGACTAGAATAGAGCATAACAGAATAAAATAGACTAGAATAGAACAGACCTGAACAGAATAGACTAGACTAGAATAGACTAGAATAGAGCATAACAGAATAAAATAGACTAGAATAGAACAGACCTGAACAGAATAGACTAGACTAGAATAGACTAGAATAGAGCATAACAGAATAAAATAGACTAGAATAGAACAGACCTGAACAGAATAGACTAGACTAGAATAGACTAGAATAGAGCATAACAGAATAAAATAGACTAGAATAGAACAGACCTGAACAGAATAGACTAGACTAGAATAGACTAGAATAGAGCATAACAGAATAAAATAGACTAGAATAGAACAGACCTGAACAGAATAGACTAGACTAGAATAGACTAGAATAGAGCATAACAGAATAAAATAGACTAGAATAGAACAGACCTGAACAGAATAGACTAGACTAGAATAGACTAGAATAGAGCATAACAGAATAAAATAGACTAGAATAGAACAGACCTGAACAGAATAGACTAGACTAGAATAGACTAGAATAGAGCATAACAGAATAAAATAGACTAGAATAGAACAGACCTGAACAGAATAGACTAGACTAGAATAGACTAGAATAGAGCATAACAGAATAAAATAGACTAGAATAGAACAGACCTGAACAGAATAGACTAGACTAGAATAGACTAGAATAGAGCATAACAGAATAAAATAGACTAGAATAGAACAGACCTGAACAGAATAGACTAGACTAGAATAGACTAGAATAGAGCATAACAGAATAAAATAGACTAGAATAGAACAGACCTGAACAGAATAGACTAGACTAGAATAGACTAGAATAGAGCATAACAGAATAAAATAGACTAGAATAGAACAGACCTGAACAGAATAGACTAGACTAGAATAGACTAGAATAGAGCATAACAGAATAAAATAGACTAGAATAGAACAGACCTGAACAGAATAGACTAGACTAGAATAGACTAGAATAGAGCATAACAGAATAAAATAGACTAGAATAGAACAGACCTGAACAGAATAGACTAGACTAGAATAGACTAGAATAGAGCATAACAGAATAAAATAGACTAGAATAGAACAGACCTGAACAGAATAGACTAGACTAGAATAGACTAGAATAGAGCATAACAGAATAAAATAGACTAGAATAGAACAGACCTGAACAGAATAGACTAGACTAGAATAGACTAGAATAGAGCATAACAGAATAAAATAGACTAGAATAGAACAGACCTGAACAGAATAGACTAGACTAGAATAGACTAGAATAGAGCATAACAGAATAAAATAGACTAGAATAGAACAGACCTGAACAGAATAGACTAGACTAGAATAGACTAGAATAGAGCATAACAGAATAAAATAGACTAGAATAGAACAGACCTGAACAGAATAGACTAGACTAGAATAGACTAGAATAGAGCATAACAGAATAAAATAGACTAGAATAGAACAGACCTGAACAGAATAGACTAGACTAGAATAGACTAGAATAGAGCATAACAGAATAAAATAGACTAGAATAGAACAGACCTGAACAGAATAGACTAGACTAGAATAGACTAGAATAGAGCATAACAGAATAAAATAGACTAGAATAGAACAGACCTGAACAGAATAGACTAGACTAGAATAGACTAGAATAGAGCATAACAGAATAAAATAGACTAGAATAGAACAGACCTGAACAGAATAGACTAGACTAGAATAGACTAGAATAGAGCATAACAGAATAAAATAGACTAGAATAGAACAGACCTGAACAGAATAGACTAGACTAGAATAGACTAGAATAGAGCATAACAGAATAAAATAGACTAGAATAGAACAGACCTGAACAGAATAGACTAGACTAGAATAGACTAGAATAGAGCATAACAGAATAAAATAGACTAGAATAGAACAGACCTGAACAGAATAGACTAGACTAGAATAGACTAGAATAGAGCATAACAGAATAAAATAGACTAGAATAGAACAGACCTGAACAGAATAGACTAGACTAGAATAGACTAGAATAGAGCATAACAGAATAAAATAGACTAGAATAGAACAGACCTGAACAGAATAGACTAGACTAGAATAGACTAGAATAGAGCATAACAGAATAAAATAGACTAGAATAGAACAGACCTGAACAGAATAGACTAGACTAGAATAGACTAGAATAGAGCATAACAGAATAAAATAGACTAGAATAGAACAGACCTGAACAGAATAGACTAGACTAGAATAGACTAGAATAGAGCATAACAGAATAAAATAGACTAGAATAGAACAGACCTGAACAGAATAGACTAGACTAGAATAGACTAGAATAGAGCATAACAGAATAAAATAGACTAGAATAGAACAGACCTGAACAGAATAGACTAGACTAGAATAGACTAGAATAGAGCATAACAGAATAAAATAGACTAGAATAGAACAGACCTGAACAGAATAGACTAGACTAGAATAGACTAGAATAGAGCATAACAGAATAAAATAGACTAGAATAGAACAGACCTGAACAGAATAGACTAGACTAGAATAGACTAGAATAGAGCATAACAGAATAAAATAGACTAGAATAGAACAGACCTGAACAGAATAGACTAGACTAGAATAGACTAGAATAGAGCATAACAGAATAAAATAGACTAGAATAGAACAGACCTGAACAGAATAGACTAGACTAGAATAGACTAGAATAGAGCATAACAGAATAAAATAGACTAGAATAGAACAGACCTGAACAGAATAGACTAGACTAGAATAGACTAGAATAGAGCATAACAGAATAAAATAGACTAGAATAGAACAGACCTGAACAGAATAGACTAGACTAGAATAGACTAGAATAGAGCATAACAGAATAAAATAGACTAGAATAGAACAGACCTGAACAGAATAGACTAGACTAGAATAGACTAGAATAGAGCATAACAGAATAAAATAGACTAGAATAGAACAGACCTGAACAGAATAGACTAGACTAGAATAGACTAGAATAGAGCATAACAGAATAAAATAGACTAGAATAGAACAGACCTGAACAGAATAGACTAGACTAGAATAGACTAGAATAGAGCATAACAGAATAAAATAGACTAGAATAGAACAGACCTGAACAGAATAGACTAGACTAGAATAGACTAGAATAGAGCATAACAGAATAAAATAGACTAGAATAGAACAGACCTGAACAGAATAGACTAGACTAGAATAGACTAGAATAGAGCATAACAGAATAAAATAGACTAGAATAGAACAGACCTGAACAGAATAGACTAGACTAGAATAGACTAGAATAGAGCATAACAGAATAAAATAGACTAGAATAGAACAGACCTGAACAGAATAGACTAGACTAGAATAGACTAGAATAGAGCATAACAGAATAAAATAGACTAGAATAGAACAGACCTGAACAGAATAGACTAGACTAGAATAGACTAGAATAGAGCATAACAGAATAAAATAGACTAGAATAGAACAGACCTGAACAGAATAGACTAGACTAGAATAGACTAGAATAGAGCATAACAGAATAAAATAGACTAGAATAGAACAGACCTGAACAGAATAGACTAGACTAGAATAGACTAGAATAGAGCATAACAGAATAAAATAGACTAGAATAGAACAGACCTGAACAGAATAGACTAGACTAGAATAGACTAGAATAGAGCATAACAGAATAAAATAGACTAGAATAGAACAGACCTGAACAGAATAGACTAGACTAGAATAGACTAGAATAGAGCATAACAGAATAAAATAGACTAGAATAGAACAGACCTGAACAGAATAGACTAGACTAGAATAGACTAGAATAGAGCATAACAGAATAAAATAGACTAGAATAGAACAGACCTGAACAGAATAGACTAGACTAGAATAGACTAGAATAGAGCATAACAGAATAAAATAGACTAGAATAGAACAGACCTGAACAGAATAGACTAGACTAGAATAGACTAGAATAGAGCATAACAGAATAAAATAGACTAGAATAGAACAGACCTGAACAGAATAGACTAGACTAGAATAGACTAGAATAGAGCATAACAGAATAAAATAGACTAGAATAGAACAGACCTGAACAGAATAGACTAGACTAGAATAGACTAGAATAGAGCATAACAGAATAAAATAGACTAGAATAGAACAGACCTGAACAGAATAGACTAGACTAGAATAGACTAGAATAGAGCATAACAGAATAAAATAGACTAGAATAGAACAGACCTGAACAGAATAGACTAGACTAGAATAGACTAGAATAGAGCATAACAGAATAAAATAGACTAGAATAGAACAGAATAGAACAGAACTGAACAGAATAGACTAGACTAGAATAGAGCATAACGGAATAAAATAGACTAGAATAGAACAGAACTGAACAGACTAGACTAGAATAGAGCAGAACAGAATAAAATAGACTAGAATAGAACAGAATATAACCGAACAGAACAGAACTGAACAGAATAGACTAGACTAGACTAGACTAGACTAGAATAGAATGGAGCAGTAAGAGGGAGCGCAGGATCTTCACTTCACACAACAACACAAACACCGAGTCACCTTTAACTTGCTGCAGCCAGCGCTCGTCAAACATCGCGTCTCGGGGCGTCAGTGAGCCGATGGCGGTGCTGTCAGCGCGATCACTGCAGCGGAACAGCTTTTATATCATTTCTATAAACGCGTACTCTCCGCTGACGCGCGTCGCGACTCCGCCGCTGTCAAACTGCAGCCGCAGCTCTCGCGCGCCGCCCGGAAACGGCGTCATGACGCACAGGCGATCACGCGGACGCACGAACACACCCCCTGACACACCTCAGCGCGCGGCCAATCAGAGCGCAGGATGCAATACAGTAACGCAATGATTGCCAGGGGCACTGCTGCATGTCCGTCGAGAGATTACAGTAATATTCAGAGCACATACTGTACACTCATCATCCTGTACGCTTAAACAGTGACAGTAATGCAATGCAGGGAATAAAAACACAAGACAAATGCAATGCAGTTATAGATACAAATCTCTGCAAGATCAAAACGATTATTGCAATGCAATGCAAATAAGCCTATTTAATATATAGAAAATGCAATATTAAAATAACACAATTCCAACAATTTTTCATCCAGCATATATGTATAGCATAAATAAAGTTAATTATTATTTTATTAGTAGGCTACATCTTTAACAGTGTAATTAGATTACTGTACTAATTACTGTAGCCTACCAATTACACTCTCTCGCGCTACTTGTTACTACTTTCTAACTCCTATCAACCTCGATCAGCTGAACAAGACAAGGACAGAAGTGAAATTACATAAATTATTCTTGAACTGAGCAGAAGGTAATGATAAATGTAAAATGTTGTTGTTAAATTCACTATTGTTCATATATTCAATGCAATCACATCAGAAGTAACTCATTAAATTGCTTTACTTTTTCAAGGGAAACGTAATTAAATTACAGTAGGCTAATTAATTACTTAGTAGCCCAATGCATTACACCAAACACTTTGTGTGTGCACGTGTGAAATAAAACAATACATAAATTAACTGTACTAAAAATAAGCTATATATATTTATGCAAATAATTATTTTAATTTTAATTTCCCACAAATCTAAGCACAGCCTGGTTGATATAGTTCTTGTTTTTATGTTCTCTTTCTAGCATTAATTATGTATGAAACTGCTGTCAAAGTCTGCCTTTGTTGCACTGCTTTAACTTGTCCACATGTCTTTTTAATGCATTTCAATGCAGTTTGCACTTGAGAAAGTGCAAGCTTTTGTAGGCCTATTCTTACAGCAGTCCAGAGAGTCTGCGTAGAAAGACAGACAGAACATTGCGTGCTTGAGCGATGAAAGATATAAAGAATAAAACAGTGTGCACAAGCACTCAGTCTGACCCCTGCGCACAACCAGAACAACTGCACATGTACAGGTACAAGAAACGTATCCACCCCGACTCAGAACATCTGAAATAACTTTTTTCATGTTTGGTGAAGTATTTTACCTTTCCTGAGTATTTTACACAAAGTTATAGATATATTTACAGATATACAGGATTTTATATATATATATAGGTAATTTACATTTGAACCAATTATCATTTTACTTCTCCATAGTGTTTTATACAGTAGCCCTCAAACATGTTTGTATATATAATTAAAAATTATAATGTTGTTATATAGACCTACTTAGGTTATAAAATCCTATACATATCTGTGAATATATCTATGATTTTTTTAAATAAATCAGTTTATATTTATATTATTTTTTAAATCTAACAGTTAACCAATTAACACGTTTTTATTGTGCTTTTTTTACATTCTTTTTCTATTAAAATGAAAAACATCTTGAGATGAGGCAAGGTTGGTAGACAGCTGCGTCTCATCCAACTTAAAAACTCTTTCCATTGCAAAAGCACTGTGAGGAAAGACAAAGGGCTTATGTTGTGAAATCTTCCAGACATTAATTTTGGGCTTGCACTGATATTGCCCTGCAGGGGGCAAGTGGACGGGAGGAGATGGGGCAGACCAACATCTGAAGCACGGGTGCTTATTCTCTATGTACAGCAGTACAACACGTATTTGGATATTTATATAAACACATAAAACATGCTCATCATTCTGTGTATCACTAAGCATTATTCTCACACAGTAAAAATGCATCTTTGTACAGGAATTGTACACTAAAATAAAATTTGATGTAGATTTTCACTTAGAAATTGCTAGTAAATTTCACAATTCAAGGAATAGTTCAACGAAACATTAAAATTTGCTGAAATGTGCTCACTCTCAGATCATCCAAGATGTAGATGAGTTTGTTTCTTCATCAGATTTGGAGAAATGCAGCATTGCATCACTTGCTCACCAATGGATGTGAATGGGTGCCGTCAGAATGAGAGTCCAAACAGCTGATAAAAACATCACAATAATCCACAAGTAATTACAGTCCATCAGTTAACATCCGGAGAAGACAAAAGTTGTGTGTTTGTAAGAAAGAAATCCAAAACGAGTCCATAATCCATAATAACGCTTCCTCCAGTGAAAAAGTCGTCTGGTCTGAATCAGGAGAGAAATCTGCACAGATCAAGCACCGTTAACAAGAAAAACCGGCTTAAAACAGTCTTAAATCTGTGTGTGGATTTTGATGTGAGAAACAACAGGAGATGGACTTTTTTACTGGAGGAAGCGTTATTATGAATTTTGGACTATTTTAGCCAGAAGCAACGGTTTAAAGTTAAAAACATCTTGATGGATTTGTTTCTTACAAACACGCAGCTTTTGTCTTCTCCAGATGTTAACTGATGGACTGTAATTACTTGTGGATTATTGTGATGTTTTTATCAGCTGTTTGGACTCTCATTCTGACGGCACCCATTCACATCCATTGGTGAGCAAGTGATGCAATGCTACATTTCTACAAATCTGATGAAGAAACAAACTCATCTTGATTGGCCTGAGTGTGAGGACATTTTCAGCTAATTTTAATGTTTTGTTGAACAATTCCTTTTATTTTTGACCTTTATCAAAAGGTAAACCATAAAAAGATTAACCCAAAATCAAGTGAAGAATAACATGCAAGTGTTTTAGCAGTGGAAAAAGGGATGAATTTAGATATTGTGCACAGCATGTCCCAAAAAACCTTTACAGTCATTTAGGGATCTTGCAAAATAATGAACTTGGAAAAGTGTGTTTGATGAAATATCAGTCATGTCATGTTTAAAATGAAAAAAAAATAAAAAAATAAAATCCTGGACAATGAGATTGCAAGATGCTGAATTCATGGGACTTGCATAAGGTCTGGTGAAAACACAGATTTTTGCAAAGCACAGCTGGGATCTCCTGAAGGCTTTGCTGAGGAAACTGTGGAAAATCAATCACTGCCATCTGCAATGTTTCCTAACAAAAGATCTTCTGATGAACCCTCTTAGGGTTTTTTTTTTTTTTTTTTTTTTTGGAGTACCAGGAGAGCCAGTGCATGCAGTAGGGACATACTGCAGACTCAGTTGGAGGCGGAATAAGACGACAGGTATGACTGTTCCTTTGACTGTTCAAATGATCATGATCATTTATTTCAGTATGAGAAATACCTTTGAGAACACATTATATACTGTTTTATTATGTTCATTTGTTACTCAGCAGATATTACAAAATATGATCATATTGGGAATGTAGAATTCTAACTAAAATTCTAACTGTAAAAATCTAATTTTAAATTATGATGCCAAATGAAGAGTTTTCTGTTAACTTTATTAATGAATGTAAGCATGAAATTGTTATATATATATATATATATATATATATATATATATAAACAAGTTGCAGAATATAAAAA
>NW_015554065.1:159148-160470 GCF_001515605.1 Sinocyclocheilus anshuiensis
TATATATATATATATATAACGTCAACACAATTTTATATTAGCGTTAATGATGATATGTACATTTCAGAGATATTATATTGGCAGTTTATGGAATATGGCGATATCTATCTCATGGTCTGTCTGCACTGCATCAGAATGACCAATAGATGGCGCCGTGTCTCTGTTATGAGGTTATGATGATGCTTTGGCTGATAAACATCATAGCTCAGCAGTTTTCCGTACGATTCAATGCCATTTTGCAGAAAAGCAGAAATATTGCACAGCCGTTATTAACAAATGTGTGTGTGTATAGATTGTAGCAGGAAAGACAACTAAAGGATTCATTAAACACATTTCATGATGTTCAGTTTAATATCTAGTGTCTGGTAGTCAGGAAATAATGTGATTCGATGAGCTTCTTTAAGTGTGTCACTCTAATCTTAATTCAGTCAGTTATTTCTCAAGCTACTTCTTCTTTTACTGTATGTGAGATGTCATTTATTGTTCAAAGAGCCTTTTTTGTTCTCAGGCAATGTGAAATCAGACACAAGAAGACATTTATTAACAGTCTGTTTTATTGCAGATAACAGATACATTTATAAATATTATCTCTTAATTGATACACTGCATGAAGATAACAGATATTGCTGAATTGTATTCTCATAATATTTATCTGCTAGAAAGTTTAAGCAATAACCTTCCAAAATATGAAAAACCCTATAAATAAATAACTGAAGGTATAACATATTTCCTGTTGAAACAGGAAGTTGGGGCTCATGCATTTTTTTTTTAGTTGACAATAGGCTTTAGAAAATTAGTATTTAATAATTGTGAATCCTGTTTAATACAATTTATTAATACATTTATTTTATGACGTTAAGATTAATCACATTACAAATCCCATTTAACACCAATTTTTTTAATGATCATTATTCATTATAAGTATGTCATTTTTAATTATTAGCAATATTAACTATTTATAATTATTGGTAACTGTTATTTTTTAAATCCACAACCATCCAGTGACATTTTTATATGCATTTGATTGTGTTAACTAATCTTTTTCCAATTTAGTTGACTATTTTTATATTATTTTCTATTTATTTTATCATTACAGTTGGTTAATAATATGATTAATAAAATTAAACACATTAATAGAATTAAAAAATATATATAAATATAAAAAAAATCATTTTGCAACCTGACACACACACGCACACACACTCTCTCTCTCTCACACACACACACACACACACACACACACACTCTCTCTCTCACACGCACTCACACACACACACACACACTCTATCTCTCTCTCTCTCTCACACACACACACACACACT
>NW_015554065.1:160511-177492 GCF_001515605.1 Sinocyclocheilus anshuiensis
ACACACACACACACACATATATCAATTTATAATAATTTGTTACATCTTATATATATATTTAATCAACAGCTGAATAATAATGTGGACAACATCCATATATATTCATGTATCTGGTTTATATATATATATATATATATATATAACCAATTATTTATAATAATCAAAAAGCAAAAAAAAAAAAATAAAGTTTTATTTATTATAATATTAATCAACTGTAATCATAAAATAAAAACAGACAATGATAGATCATAACGTTTAAATAAAGCTTCTTCATTGGCATCAATGGTTCCATCTTTCCATTTCACATAAGGTTCTTCAAAGTAAAAAAATGTTCTTTAGGTGATTGAAATAGGATAATAATACGAATGTGATGTTAATTGAATATACTGTATTTGTATGAGTGTACCTGTCAGTGCTGCTGGTTGAGCGCTGCTGTGTCGCTGCCCTCCAGGGAAGGCAGTAGGTTGTATAGTTATCTCCTGACGGGGCAAAATCACTACCCTGAAACCACACAACCTACTACCTCACCCTGAACGAACATCAGGAGCGGTCCTGCAAAATAATCAACCTCATGGCAAAGACCGTGCTCGAAATGCATGCTGAGACCTCGAGATGCTGAAATATTCTCCGGACTTGCATAATGTGAATGAAAAATGATGAACACTTTTGAAGCGCACATCTGCGAAAACGTCCCTCGAAAACACTGCAGCGGAAGCCGTGGGGAAAATCCATCACGGTGATCTGAAATGTTTCTTAGCAAAAGATCTTCTGGGAAAATCTAGAAATCAATTCATTATTCAATCCCAATATGCACATCGTGTAATTCTTTAGTAGTAGTAGTTTTAATATTTTATTGATGGATGTTGTCCATTCCAGAGACTTCATCTGTCCAACCCAGTCTGGTCTAGTTGTGTTGCGGCAGGGTTATTATAGTTAGCTAAACCTAAAACCATAAAAAACAATAATAATAAAAAAAAATTAATTACATAAATATTAGAAAAATATATAATTATATTAAAACATTTAAAATTAAAATATATTAATAAGTATTATAAAATATTAGAACTATATATATAAAAATAAAATTACACTTATTAAATATATATATATATATATATATATATACAATATTAAAATTACAATAAATTATTAAGTATGTATTAAATATATAATAATTATTAAAACCTATAACATGTATATAAATAATATTAAAATAAATGTATATTCAAATAAAATATAAAAACCAAACCTATTTTATTTGCATTTTTCAGCTTTCAACATTCTAATTTTTTAGTTGAAGTATTAAAATAACAAATTAAATAAACTAAAACGAATAAATAAAAAGTAATAAAAACTATGTTGACATTAAAAAATGAAATTAAAACTAATAACAATGTCAGAAACGCACCAAAACCTTAAATAAAATTGAAAACTAAACTAAAACTAAAATATTTAAAAATATATCAAATGTATAAAATAACACACACACACACACACACACACACACACATTAAAACAAATAAAAATATAATAAAAATCAGCCTTATTTCAGCTACTTGCCACATTTCCCATTTTGTTTAGTTTAGCTTTTAGTTTAACTAGTTTTACTAAAATTACAAATTAACTAAAATTAATAAAAAGTATAGAAACATACTTTAAAAATAATGTCAAATGCCAAAAAAATAAATAAAAAATAAAAAATCACATGAAAACTTTACCTAAATTTAAAATGAAAACTGAAAATACTCAAATAAAATCTAATTCAAAATATTAACAAAAACGATAATAGTTTATCAATAATACTGAAATATCACTGGTCCATGTTTTGTGTCCATCCGGCGTCGGGCTTAAAGAGGAAGATGACGGTGATTTTACAGCCTCTTCAGGAAAGACAGTAAGTTGTATAGTTATCTAACAGGAAGGGTGTCACCCTAAAACTATACAACCTACTACCTCACCCCAAAGGACAGTGGGATCCGCTGGAGAGACGTCCTTGCTTCAGCACGACTGAAAACCAGCTCATCAATACAGCACGCCAGCCATATAAAGCAGGGGTCTTCGACAGCATCTAGTGGGTACGAACTCAGAACATGAAAATACATGACCCTGCAGCACAAAAGCAGTCTGAAGTCGCTGGGGTATATGTGTAGCAATAGCCAACAATACATTGTATGGGTCAAAATTATAGATTTTTCTTTTATGCCAAAAATCATTAGGATATTAAGTAAAGATCATGTTCCATGAAGATATTTAGTAAATTTCCTACTGTAAATATATCAAAACTTAATTTTTGATTAGTAATATGCATTGCTAAGAACTTCATTTGAACAACTTTAAAGATGATTTTCTCAATATTTAGATTTTTTTGCACCCTCAGATTCCAGATTTTCAAATAGTTGCATCTGAACCAAATATTGTCCCATCCTAACAAACCATACATCAATGGAAAGCTATTTATTCAGCTTTCGGATGATGCATAAACCTCAATTTTGAAAAATTGACCCTTATGACTGGTTTTGTGCTCCAGGGTCACATATGGAGAGCGGAAATGAACAAGCAATCAATCAAAAGTGTAAAAACAGCCTAAAAGATAAACGCGTGTGTGGATTTGAACCGGCACCTTTCAAACTCATCTCAGTCTCATCACTGCGCGTCTCTCCTTCCGTCTGTAATAAAGAGAGATGAGTCTCTGTCAGGATCTGCTTTTATGGTCAGTGTGTTCTTCAGTAATAAGGAAAGGAAAGATCAGTCTCTAGAAGGAGAATAAACAAACACATTCATGACGTGGCCTGGTGGGAGCTGCACATGCGTTACATCCTGGCACTTCTGTGGAAAACCCAAGTCTGAGTCTAGTTTGGTCATTTCCCAATTCCTACCTGCCTTCTCCATATTGCTTCTATCTGCTCTGCTGTCAACACAAAACCTCATGAGATATGTATAAACATGTAAATATTTAATTACATTTAAATTTAGAGTAAAACAAATGAAACAATAAGATGAAATATTTAAATAAGCATTTCAATTACTTATTTATATATTTAATTTCATATTGAAATATTTGTTTCATTTTTTTTATGTAAATAATTTAATATTAGAGATAAAATGAAGAGTTTTTAAACTCTAATATTAATCTTGGCTTTGAACTTTTTTACTAACAAAGGTTTTGATTTATTGACTAATTTAATGAAAGTCAAGTCTAAAGTTTGACAATAAATAATTAAGAGGTTTTTTTATACAAACATTTTGAATTTCTAAAGCATGAATAACATGAGCATACCAGTCAGACTTACTGACCTTGACACACAGCTTTTTTTAAATTTAGGTTTAGTTTTAGTACTTAAAGTTGAATCAAAATGAGAAATGTTGCCTTGGCAACTAGTTGAAATAAATGTATTATATTTTATTTTTTACTTTATATGTTTTTTTTTTTATGTTTTTTTTTTCAGTTAACATTTATATTATTTCAAGTAATGCATTATTATTATTATTTATGGTTTTGGTTAACTATAATAACACTGTTCCAGACTTTTTAAGATCACAGGACAGTCACATGACCTTGACTTCAAGCCCAACAAAAATAGAATCATAGTTCAGAAATCAAAAACACGCTCATCAACTAAGAGGTCTGTTCGTGTTATTGCCTGTACAAACTGCATATAATATTGAATAAATTACTGGATTGAAAACCCCATAAAACTGTGCTACTGTACTACGCAGCACACCCTTTAATCAGGATCGCCCTGCGACAATGCTGCGGCCCCAAGGGGCCCCAGGTGCAGACGGGAGGAATCCAGACAGCTGAGTTTGCTCAGCAGACACTAAACAGGGCAGGAGAGGCTCGACGGCCCCCGGGTTCACAGAGCAGAGGCCTGAAGCAGCTTCTCTTATATGCCAACAGCTCCTGTTACAGATGTGAGGGACTCTGGCTGAGGGGGAGGACGGATGCAGACGCCGCGGCCCCTGCATGATCTGGAGCCCAGAGCGCATGAGTTACAGTGCAGGGCTCGGAGGGCGAACGCAGCTAGAAGACAAAGTCACACGTATGCAGCGCAAAAATGCAAACATGCACAGTTCAGTAGTTTTGGGGTCAGTACGATTTTATTATTTTTATTTTAAAGAAATGAATACTTTTATTCAGTCATTGCATTGATAAAAAGTAAAGACATTTATAATGTTAAAAATATTTCCATTTCAAAGAAATGCTGTTCTTTTGAACTTTCTATTTATCAAAGAATCCTGACAAACATGTCTGTTTTATTATTATAATTGTATTTATTTTTGTTGCAATTTTGAGAAATTTTGAGAATTGAGAGATAAACTCAGAATTGTGAGAAAATAGTCAGAATTGCAAGATATAAACTTTTTTATTCAAATTTTCGGATATTGCATTGAAAATGCTAGATTAGAAACAAATAAAAAACTTAAAGCAGATGGAAATAAAATAGTAAATGTTTAAAAAAAAAAAATTTGCATGAAGACCGTATGTGTATATATATATCATTTAAGTTAATTTTTTTCCTCATTAATGTACACACAGCACCAAGTGCATAAACTAATGGAACACATTTACCAAATAATGTACTAAATGCACATTAAACAGGTCATGTTTACTTCAACAAATAATGTGACTATTTCTATTTCCGAGAACATTTTCTTCACTATGGCCTCTTTAAGAAACTACAGTCTGTTCTGTCCAGAGCACTAGAGGCTGTATCCGGTGGTGTAAACATCACTAAACAGCAGCACGACTAAATAATGAGCCTCGTTACAATGAACCTCGCAGGGCAGACGCACAGGATTTCGACACTCCGGAGCTCAACGCAAGACAATGAGCCTCTGAAGGGTTTCGTCAGGCTGGCTTTGAATCTGACCGCAGACTTCAAAGGGCCGAGGAATGCGGAGCAATGATCAATCAATAAGGGTTCCCCAGTGCAGTCACACTGTACAACAATAGCCAGAGGAATCCGGCTCGCTCTGATTTCCTCCCCGCTATCATTCAAGCAACTGTTTCCATCTTATTTGTTCATAATTTCCCCAAACGTTCACCGTATTTGTCATAACTGCGAGACAATGACCAACGGAGGCTCTCGGCCAAGGCACATTGTTCCACCAACGACTCCACGTAACCTGAATTGAACTGTTTTTCAGCCAAACTAGCCTTGTTAACACCAGAGTTTCCTTAGTTCCCTGTAACTGATACAATGTGAAAAAGTCATTTAGTGTCAGGCCAGAAAAGACTTATGGTCCATGTCTCTGGTCAGTCTCGTGTGTTCATGAAGGAGAGCAGCTGCATCCTGTTATTAAAGCAGAGCGTTAACCGACTCACAGCCGCTTACAGTCTCCTGTACTGTACGCAACAACACGCCAAAAGCCTTAAAGGGACAGTTCACACAAGAATGAAACTTATTTACTCACCCGCATGTTGCTCAAACTCGTCTGTGAAACACATAAGGAGAATTTTCTTCTTTCTGCTCTTTACATATAATGACGATTATAGTGATCCTAAAAGAAGCACACAAATATTCAATGCAACTCTCTTTATAGTATACGGCAGCTTTGTGTGAAATATGAAGTTTGAAAGTTTTTGAGTTTTTATTGAAAATCTTAATGTAATTATGCATTCATGCATTTTATAATCCACAGTCAAATATAAAACAATAATAATAATAACCAGGTGTCAATTCACAAATTTTCAATCAAATTTTGGGTTACTGGAAAAAAAATCTATCTGTCTGTCCGTCCGTCCGTCCATCCATCCATCCATCCATCCATCTATCCATCTATCTATCTATCTATCCATCCATCCATCCATCTATCTATCCATCTATCTATTCATCCATCCATCATAAAATAAATAAAATTATTTATTATAAAATAAGCAATTATTTAATCAAAATATAAAAAATCTAAATCAATGTAATTGTTAAATGTAAATTATTATTTTTTTAATCCAAAGTCACATTTGAAACAATAACAATAGCCTGTCCATCTACTTAAATTGTATTTATGTATTATTTACTTTATTCATTTAATTTAAATTTTAGGGTATTGCATAAAAATGCTGTAAATTAAAAAAATAAGTTAAAGAAAAGCAAAAAAACTGTGGCGAGTAGTTAAAATTGCTAGTGCAATTGTAGGACAACCACAAAAGACAACTGAATTAAATCTATCAAACAAGAGTCAAACAAAAAGCACAGGTTATTATTGAAGATCGTTCTCATCCTTTGAATATAAAATTTCAGCTTTTACCATCAAAAATACATTTTAGGCAACCTCAAGCAAGGAAAAATGTGTATCAAAACAAACAAACAAACAAACAAACAATAAATAAACGTCCATCCATCCATCCATCCATCCATCTATCTATCTATCTATTCATCCATCCATCATAAAATAAAATAAATAAAATTATTTATTATAAAATAAGCAATTATTTAATCAAAATATAAAAAATCTAAATCAATGTAATTGTTAAATGTAATTTTTTTTTTTTTAATCCAAAGTCACATTTGAAACAATAACAATAGCCTGTCCATCTACTTAAATTGTATTTATGTATTATTTACTTTATTCATTTAATTTAAATTTTAGGGTATTGCATAAAAATGCTGTAAATAAAAAAAATAAGTTAAAGAAAAGCAAAAAAACTGTGTCGAGTAGTTAAAATTGCTAGTGCAATTGTAGGACAACCACAAAAGACAACTGAATTAAATCTATCAAACAAGAGTCAAACAAAAAGCACAGGTTATTATTGAAGATCGTTCTCATCCTTTGAATATAAAATTTCAGCTTTTACCATCAAAAATACATTTTAGGCAACCTCAAGCAAGGAAAAATGTGTATCAAAACAAACAAACAAACAAACAAACAATAAATAAATAAATAAATAAAAATAAAATGTTTGCATAAAATGCTGGATTGGACACAAATAAAAGAAAATAAAATAAAAAACAACAAATAAAGTATGTAAGTAAAGTAAAGTAAGTTTTTTCAAATAAAACTTAAAATGTGCATTAAAAATGTATGTGCATTTATTTTATTTATTTAAACTTTGATGATAAAATAAAATGTTTGCATAAAATGCTGGATTGGACACAAATAAAACAAAATAAAATAAAAAACAACAAATAAAGTATGTAAGTAAAGTAAAGTAAGTTTTTTCAAATAAAACTTAAAATGTGCATTAAAAATGTATGTGCATTTATTTTATTTATTTAAACTTTGATGATAATTTTCATCTTGCAAAAAGATGAAGTGCATAAACTACGATTAACACATTTACCAAATAATTTACTAAATATACATCAAATAGGTCTTGTGACTTGACCTTGACAAATAATATGAATGAAAATTAATGAAATTCACAACTAGCTTTCTTTTTGGCCTAAAATATGTTTTAATGACAACACATGATTTAGTTCTTAAGATTTCTTATACGAGTGAGTAAAATTTAAAAATGCGCTTTTCCAATTGTTCCTACGTCCGTGTAGGATCAAATTTCTTGTGGTTTAGCATCTGAACAGTGACCAACTTTCTGCTATATAAATCAGCCATGTTTTGTGATTCAGAAAGCCTTTGCTTGATTGAAATCGCCCTCCGTGGCCTCATACCCCGCCTGAAACCCCCGCCACCGCCAGATAGAAATGCATCTGTTGCTATGCTATTATTAGAGCGCCATCAACATATCCTGACCCTCTCAGGCCTCTTTCATGATGGTAGATGTCCATAACCTCGATCAGCGCATTAGCAATTGAGACTTTTCCAGCTAATCTGGAGCCTAGGCTCATATTAGCCAACAATGTTGTCATGCCAAGATGAGTTAGTTTACTCAAAAAATGACAATTTGCTGAAAATGTCCTCACCCTCAGGCCATCCAAGATGTAGGTGAGTTTGTTGAAAATTAATGAAATTCACAACTAGCTTTATTTTTGGCCTAAAATATGTTTTAATGACAACACATGATTTAGTTCTTAAGATTTCTTATATGAGTGAGTAAAATTTAAAAATGCGCTTTTCCAATTGTTCCCACGTCCGTGTAGGATCAAATTTCTCGTGGTTTAGCATCTGAACAGTGACCAACTTTCTGCTATATAAATCAGCCATGTTTTGTGATTCAGAAAGCCTTTGCTTGATTGAAATCGCCCTCCGTGGCCTCATACCCCGCCTTGGATGTGAATGGGTGCCGTCAGAATGAGAGTTCAAACAGCTGATAAAAACATCACAATAATCCACAAGTCATCCACACCACTCCAGTCCATCAGTTAACATCTGGAGAAGCCAAAAGCTGTGTGTTTGTAAGAAACAAATCCATCATTAAGACGTTTTAACGTCAAATCATTGCTTCTGGTCAGTGAGTCCATAATCCATAATAACGCTTCCTCCAGTGAAAAAGTCCATCTCCTGTTGTCCTCTAATATCAAAATCTACCCACATATTTGCTCAGGACTGTTTTGACTTGTAAACGGTGCTTAATTTGTGCAGATTTCTCTCCTGATTCGGACCAGATGACTTTTTCACTTGAGAAAACATTTTGGATTATGGACTCGTATTTTAGTCGGAAGAGACCGTTTAAAGTTAAAACGTCTTAATTTCTTACAAACATGCAGCTTTTGGCTTCACAAGACGTTAACTGATGGACTGGAGTGGTGTGGATTACTTGTGGATTACTGTGATGTTTTTATCAGCTGTTTGGACTCTCATTCTGACGGCACCCATTCACATCCATTGGTGAGCAAGTGATGCAATGCTACATTTCTCCAAATCTGATGACGAAACAAACTCATCTACATCTTGGATGGCCTGAGGATGAGTAAACTTTCAGCAAATTGTCATTTTTGGAAGAACTTGTGGGGGTAATTTTGGGGGAAGATGATAAATAATGTGTGAAGAAATCATGTTATTTACAATTATGGCATAGTTTCTAATTGTATATAGGCTATTATTTTTCATTGCAAATCAAGATTATACTTGAAGCTGTGGAACGTAGCATGATCTAAAAAAAACACTTTCAATCAGAGAGACATTCAATCAGAAAACAACCAAAATTTCTCCTTTAGGGCCCGCTTGTGAAGTCTTCCCGTTACATATGTGAGCACGTCACACCGCGCGAGATCCCATGCCGCGTGGCCATCTGCTCGGTGGAAATGTAAGCAGACACAGGTTGGTGGGAGAGGAACTCTAAGAGAGATTTCTATGCTGCGCTCCTACAGGGGGTGGCATGGAAATTTGCGTGCATTGAGTACAGTTATGCAATATAGTTCATAATTCATTTTTACACAGCAATATGGATGGTGTTTTATGCCAAAGCCAAGCAGGAGGGCAGCAGTAACTGGTACCAAGACAATCCTGGGCTTGTTGTGTAAGACTAGCATCGCTTACTAGTAGCGAACAAACTTGTTTAACTCCTCTCCTCGAATATGAAACAACAACAATAATAATAATAATAATAACCAGATGTCCATCCACTCATTCTTATTCAAATTTGGGACAATTGCATAAAAATGCTGGATTGAAATAAAACAAAAAAAATGTTTCCAAGTAATATTTAAAAAAAATATTTTTTTTTGACAATTTTTTACTACCATGAAGTGCATATGCTATGATGGAAACACATTCACCAAATTATTTACTAGATGCAAAACAGTCATTCAAGTTTAACTCTAAAATGATGCGAGTAAATATTCACTCAAATGATTATTTCCATTTGCAACTTCTAACTGTTGCTTTTGGCCTAATTATTTATATGACAAATACATGAATGAAGCAACTGAAGATATCCTGAAAATAATGGGTGTAAAAACAATGGCCATTTGTGTAAAACTAGAATTGCTTACTAGTAGCGAACAAACCTGCTTTACTTTGCTCCAAGGTTAAAACAGGTGCTCCTGGGAAAATCTGCATTTTTATATCCATATATATCCGTAATATTAAAATGTGACCTATACAGCGGTGCGACATCTGTGTTTGTAACGCTTTACAATAAGGTCTCATTTTTGAACATTAATTAACTACATTAGTTAACAAGAATGCACAATAATAAATGCTGTTCTACATTTACTAAAACAGTTTCGTTTTACTAACATTAATTAGTTAATGCACTGTGAACTGATATGAACAATTAACAACTACTTTTATTAACTAACATAACAAAGGATGTAAAAATATATTGCTCATAGTTAATTCATGTTAACTACTGCATTAACTTATGTTAACAAATGAGATGTTATAAAGTGTTACCATGTTTTTTTTTTTTTTCTCTCAACAATGCAGATTTTACCCAGTGCGAGTTAAATATGCTAGATATTCCCCTACACTGCTATAACTAGCCAAACTAGGAGGGATTTCAGCTGGTAAAGGTGGTGAGAGAGGTCACAATGCTGCTATAGATCCTTGCCAGTGCTAAAAAAATAAGTTTATGGCCCAGATCCAAAGTCAGGACTCTGAGAGGGGCAGATGGATGCTGTGAAGGCGCTTATTTACATACAGTCAGTTGGCGACAATTAAGCGGCTAAATAAGAAGGAATGCTGTCATTTCTTTCTTGGTCTCTTTTAAAAAGGGGGTTTTGGCAGGCTGCTATAGATCCTTGCCAGTGCTAAAAAAATAAGTTTATGGCCTGGATCCAAGGTCAGGACTCAGAGGGGCAGATGGATGCTGTGAAGGCGCTTATTTACATACAGTCAGTTGGCGACAATTAAGCGGCTAAATAAGAAGGAATGCTGTCATTTCTTTCTTGGTCTCTTTTAAAAAGGGGGTTTTGGCAGCACTGTCATTCTGGGCTCCCTAAAGAACTGTGCAGTGAACAGTTCTTAAAAGAACCATTTTTTCTCAGTGTTAAGAATATTTCAAATCATCTGAAGAACCATTTTCGACTCTTCAAAATAAAGGTTCTTATTGGCATTGATGGTTCTGAAAGGTTCTTTGGGGAAACAAAAATGATTCTTTTATGGCATCACTGTGAAACCCCCTTTTGGAACCTTTATTTTTTGGCTTTTATGGTTCAACGAAGAACCTTTAACATGCATAGAACCTTCCCATTGGACAAAAGGCTCTATACGCTCTTAAAAATAAAGATTCTTTGTTAGCATTGATGGTTCCATGAAGAACTTTTAACATCCATGGAACCTTTATGGTTCTTTATAGTAAAAAAAAAAAGGTTCTTTAGATTATTAAAATGTTCTTCACACTAAGGGGAAAATTGGTTCTACTAAGAACAGTTTCTTTGAAAGGTTCTTCAAGAAGCAAACTTTTTTTTTTCTATGACATCACTGCGAAAACCCCCTTTTGGAACCTTTATTTTTTTAAAAGAAGTTTCTTAATGGAACTAATAAACAACCTTTATGTGTAAGAATGATGATCTCGTTTGCTTACGCTCATCTCCCACCCATTCTTCTTCTACTCAAATTTCATTGAGTAGCAAACTCAGAAATATAGCCACAGCTCACATGACTTACACTTGATTTATCAGCTACTATAAAAGTAAGCAATAATAATCAGCTGTAAACAAGATGATGGCAACAGTTTAACACGCTCGACCAATTTGTTGACAAATATTAAACAAAAACTAATAATTCTACAAATTTGAAGCCATTGTGCCGTCAGTGGTAAAACATCAAACTGCCTTTGAACAAGTTTGTCTCTCGACCTCCATAAAAAAATGAAAACAATAAAAGCACAAAAACATCTACCCAACAAATTACACAGGAGCTCTGATAGCACCCACAGCTTTGTCATGACTTGTGGACAGACAAAAATGACACGTGGATCATTCACATTCAAGACTGAATCTGTAAATAAGTCCACAGCGGCTGCACTATGGGTGAAGGCAAGATACTACAGATGAATATGGTAAAAAAAAAAAAAACATATATATTACCATACTTCCCCAGTTGAGTGATTACATTAAGAATTGCAGACATTTTTTGTATCACGAGTTTTCTGAAATGCTATCTTTAAAAAAGCAAACGATGCATTATCTAATAAAGCATCCCATAATTTACATATATTTCCACAACATAAATATGAACCTCGGATGAGTCCAGATTCAAAATTCTTGTTTCATTTCAAATTCTTCATTCATTTTTACAGAGGCGCTTTCTGGATTTCTGTCTCTATCACTTTATAATTCAGAAAACACTGTCAAAAGCTAAGATAAAGGCATTTTCACCATGTTTGTAGGAATAAAATGCTGTATAAATGACATATGAACAAACCCCTCTATAAAAACCGAACAAAACTATACATTTTGGTTAATATAAGTGCTGCTGAAGTGGAGAAACAAACTCATTTTGAGAAAACGACCTCAATGTATCCTATGTATTGTAATTGAAATCTACAGATGCAAACAGATTAAGTTCAATAATAAAATCAGGAGAATGACATAAGAACAAACCCTTCTATAAAATCCTTCAGAATACAGATAGGAATAAAACGGTACATTTTGGTGTATGTTAGTGCTGCTGAAGTGGAGAAAAAAACTCATTTTGTGAAAATTGCTATTGAATATAAAATATTGTAATAGAAATCTACAGAAGCAAATACATAAAGTGCAATAAAATAAACACTTAAACGTGTAATTTGACTTAGTCAACACATTATGAAAAGCAAAATCCAAAACTTGACCAGTGCATGAAAAGTTTTTGCATGTATAGTGTCTTGCCTTACTTAGTTTTTCAGGCCGTTTAGTGATGCTGCTAAAGTGAAATAATTTAGCTCTAGTGTGATAACTGCATTGGGCATTTTACAAATGAATTTTGACATCTGCTTTGTGATTATGGGATTGTTAAATTGGCCCTGCACTAGCAGTGTCGGGGCCGGACTCTAGAGGGCGACACTATCAGGTGCATTAGAATGGAAATGGGTTCCCACCAGGATCGAACGTACAAAAGTGCATTAGATTCATTATACAGTCCAAAAAAGTCATGCAATTAGTCTTTTCTAAAAACTATTTCTGATTCATTAAACAAATAAAATCAAATTGAACTTGAACTTCATCTCCAAGTTTAGAATACAGACCATCTAATCCATAACTATAAAGCAACCACATGTAATTGTTAAACGCACAGGCTTTTATTTTTGTACATATATGTATATTTTATTATTATTATAATTCATATCATTTAAGTACTTAAAAAAGATAATCTGTACTGACCTGTGCAGGGCAGCATCTTGGTTAGTCCATTTCAAACTTCTCTTGTGCCTAAAGAAGAACATAAACATATATTATTATAATTATCATTTTGTAAAATGAGCAATTTGTTTGCTTAAAAGTACAGTATATGCAATATTTCAGTTACTGCTGTATTCGTGGTATTTCATTCTACTTAAAAAAAAAAAAGCACATCTGCTTTTTTTTTTTTAAGAATTAAACCATGCTGTTCATAAACATTACGCTATTTGTTTAATGAAGTAAATCATCAATACGCTTAATTGATGACTGCTGCAGAGATTTCTTTAGTGAATTATTGATCAAAGATCAACAAAAGGTTAAGTATTTAGTGATTATTAAATAAAAAAACAGAACATGCTTTAATCAATGTGAATAAGGAGATTAAATGTGAATATGTAATTCAAAGAGACATCCTGCAAATTTTCAATTTGGTAATTCTGCTAAAAAAGACATAACATTAGTTGGAAAAACTCACACTCACAGACACACACACACACACACTGAAGACAATGCAAAACACACACATATATTTTACCATAAAAGTATGCAGATTTGACATAAAGCTAATTATAATTCAAATAGACTCTAAATTCAAATTAAAAAACAAACATTTATTTAATTTATTGATCACTTTTATCTAAGTGAAGACCTCAAATATCTTCAAAATAAAGGTAAAAGTGTGTGTACATACACTGATATAAGCCAGTGTTTCATTTTTCAACAAATGTGCACAAAATAATTGCAAAAACATTTTAAAAGTTTATTTAAATTATGAAATAAAATCAGGAAACAAAGTTAAGAGTGTGTGTGGGTGTGCTTTAATAAACTTTTTTTGACAGAAATGTACTTTTCTTAAAATATAGTGGCAACTATTAAAAAATTATTCTGGGGTCTGTTTAATTTTGTCAATACAATAGATATATATATTTTTTTATCCATATTGACTAAAAGTACCGATAGAGCTCGATTCACACACTGAATCAAAATGGTGGACTTGAACTTCACACACACTGAGGCCCAAACTACTGAGGAATGAGACCCATTCACTGCAGACCGTGTGTGTGTGTGTGTGTGTGTGTGTGTGTGTGTGTGTGAGTGTGTGTGTGACCAATGAAGTTCACAAATATTTAGAACTATCCCGAAATTAAATTTAAAGCTCTGTACTAAATTTTTTACCATAACAAATACGTATTTTTGAAGTACTTCTAACTGTGTGCCTGACCAGTCAAGATGCAAATATTTAGAACTATTCCGAAATTCAATTCTAAGCAGTGTACTACATTTTTACTGTGATAAATATGTATTTTTGAAGAACCTCTATGTGTGTGTGTGTGCATGCGGAACTAACATACATTTCACAATTAAAATGTTTCAAGTGTCCACATTGGATGAAGTGCCCTGTTCTTGCTTTAGCAGTTCTTTGCCAACCACAGTGAAGTTGCAAAATCAGCAAAATCAACGACAACTGCAGGTAAAATCACACACAGACACACACACACACACACACACACACACACACACACACTAGGCCACAATCTGGGAATCCAATTGAATTATTCCACACCCACAATGACAGTGATAGCAGGAGTATTTGGCTGGAAGGCATAAATCTACACCACACGCATTACAACAGAATATCCTAAAAACTGCCTGACAATTATCAGAAAAAAACAACCTTTACAAAAAATACAATCCGGAATTCTATAAATCATAAATAACCGATAGTAAATAAATATTGGTCAAGTTTCAGAATTCACTGTAATATTATTTAGGGAATATATTTATAAAATCAAGTGTCTCAATATTTATTTTTAATTCATGAAATACCCTTATACATATAGATGTGTGAATTATATTTAAAATGTAGGGATGCCATGTTGTCTTAAAAACTTAATTATAAAAAATAAAAAAAAATCTCCCGAACTTTGCTAGATATTAATTTAATCATAAATGTGTTAAAGCATAAGCAGCTATATATAATATTTTTGTTGCTTTTTAAATGCATGGTGCAAACATTTTACCTTAATAGTGCAAACCACATGTGCATTCTGTAGGTTTCAAATATTTTTGATCAAAAAGCACAACAAAAAAAATCACTGTACGCAATAGCAATTAAAATAAATATATTTAAATTCAAAGGATTTTTTTTGCAATAAATAAAATCACAGTTAGCAGAGTACGGTGGATCAAAGGCCCAGTTCTGCTGCCAAGACTGTAATTCAATAGAAGCCAAATACAAAGAGTAAAGCCAGACCTCTTGCTACCGATTATAATTTAGAAAGAAAAAAAAACAACAACATTTTGACCTAAATAAAAATACTGATAAATACCTCTTTCACCGTTTTATTTAATAATATAAGGCCGTTACGTACAAAAGTTTCAGTTCTCAACATGGTTGAAAAGCATCAGCATAAGCATTTTCGCAAATTTCAGTGCATCCGAATGAAGATAATTGTAATTTGAAATTTATTTTGAACACATCACAGAGTTTGTTGCATTTGCAGGCATTTCGGAATAACACTGAATTGAGCGATGCTTCATAAACTGCAATAAAAGTAAAAATGCACAAAAGTAGTTTGTCGTTGTTGTGTGCATTTTACCCGTATCAGTGCATTTTAATTGCCGTATGCTGTGCTTCAGAAATGCATGTTATAAACGTTACCAGCGCATGAGCAATCTGTGCATCGAAAAAGGAAGAAAGCATGCACACACACATGCATTCACGCACGCACACATACGCTGCTGTGACTTACACACATCTGCGAGGACGTCAGCGCCCGGAGGCAGCGCTTTCCACAGGCCTCTTTTTTCTTGCTGCGGAGAGAAAGAGAGAGGGGCTGTGAGTCTGTCCACTATCCCGCTATCCCGTCTGGTCTCGAATTCCAGCTCTCCCTCTCGGCAGGCCTGCGCAGGGCTCTGGTTAGGCTTGCCGGCTGCTTGGCTGGGCCTCTGGAACAATAGGAGGCCTCTGAGGCGTCTGGGAGGCGTGTGTGAACCCCGTCTGCGAACTGGAGCGCGTCTTGCTGAATGGTGCATGTTAGCAAACATACAATTAGCGTGTCTGCCGCATGCAAATGGTCCCGCGGTTACCGCGGCACATGCGATCAGCTCTCGAAGGCCCGAGGAGCATCAAGCAGGCTTGAATAAACACCCCCCACCTCCTCTTTCACAATCCACTTTTTCTGTCTCCCCCTCCCTTTGCAACCATCCTTCACTTTTTTTTTTCGATAGTTGCACGGACGTTTGCAAGTTTGTGTTTTCCGCTCACCCCCAATGTTTCCTCATGCAGATCACCGATGTTTTCACTCGCCTTTTGCAACTGGCACCTGTCCCAAAGCGGAGCAGCTTCACTCCTGAATCTCCTGTCCGAACGGATCGGGAATGGGTAAGTCGCAGGTCAGTACTTCCAAATGGCAAATCCCGCAGGTTTTCAGCGCTCCGAGGGGCCCGGCGCTGCGCTGGCGTGGGCTTCGGGTCCCGATGGATTCGGCCGCTCACTGAAATCGAAAGAGAAAATGTCAAAATAGGCACTTCGCGAATCAAACGCAGTCGCAAACCTTGCAGAAATCCCGCAATCGGGTGCATGGAAAAGCGCACGAACGTGCTGGAAAATGTGAGCGTGTTGGCAGGCTTGTGGTGGAGCCTCTGTCGCACTCGAGTCAGGAGGCCCTCGCGGCAAAAAAAAGAAGCCTGGTTTTTTTTTTTCCCCCTTTTCCCCCCTTACACTCTTTAAACTAGTCTCCAGCGGGTCTCCACCTTGCAAAGACAGCGGAGCTCGAGGAACCCGTACGGAAAACGAAAGAACGGTGGAGAGG
>NW_015554065.1:178032-189590 GCF_001515605.1 Sinocyclocheilus anshuiensis
ACACACACACACACACACACACACACACACACACACACACACTCACACTCACACTCACACACACACACAGAGATAATCCCACCAGAAAGAAAGAAAGAATGAGTGGAAACACAGCAGAAGAACGCTACTCTCTGCATAGAAAGTATTTGAAACCTTGACTTCCACACAGTTTCTGAACATTAACAGAGGATTTATTTTTTAGTTCTTCTTTCCATCAAACATTAATTTGTTTGCTTTAAAGGTTTGCTTTTAAAGTTCACTTTAACATTTCATAACCCTGAATGCTGCAGGTTTTTTCTTTTGAACACAAAGTAGACATTTCTGAAAAATCCAAAAATGACTAATAACACCACAAATAACCATAAGAGTAAACAGCGTGTCCAAGAATTGATGCCAAAATTGTGCTGGTTCACATGTCCGAACACAACACGCTAATTTTGTATTCTGGACATGAATGTCAAAAAAGGCAAGGATTTTTCTTGACTAATAACTCAAACTTCGGTGTCTTCCTCAAAGCGGCCTTCTAACGGCTTGGAATATAGTGCATGAAATGATGTACGGAAAAGAGCTGCCGAAAACAACATGGTGAGTAATTAATGACAGGATTGATTTTTGTGCAAATTCCTTTAACCAGCAAGTTTTTTGGACTTAGAAAAAAGATTTTCCTAAAACAGACATTTCACACTCTTACTAGTTCATTTAATTTGTCTACTAATCAATAATGTCCAATAATGGACATACATTGTCATTTCCGCCACATCTTAAATGACAATCCAATCTGTGGTAGAAATTGCATTTTAAACATTTGTGGAATAAAATGTGCATCTTCATCTCACACTTTGCATAATTGAAAGAAAAAAAAAAAAGATTGGAAATGATGCACAACAGGAATGTTCTGCTAACAAATGATACAGTGTGTATAGAAAATAATCAGCCCCCTCTAAAATAATCACATTTTGTTGCTTTGCAGCCTGAAATGTAGACGGACACAGTTTTTGTTTTATCCAGCTGTATTTAAAACATCCAAGTGAAAGATAAAACACCAACATGTCAGGAAAAAAAAAACAACAGAATCACTGAGTTGGAAAAAGGATGACCCGCCTCCTAAAAATTACTTGTAAACTCAATCAGGTGCAGCAGATCACCTTCTCAATGGCACACAAAGCTATTTTACTCTCAACTGTGATCAGCTGTGCTCATTTTGATCAGCTCAGCATGAAAAGAGCTTTCCTTGAGCATTTCAGTCCTTGGTATACTGCAACTGAAGCAAACAATCAACTATGAGTGGCAAGACACTGTCAAAAGATCTCCGGGATAAAGATGTGGACAGGCACAAGTCAGGAGATGGACACAAAAACATTTCAAAGGCTTCATCAATGCCTAGAAGCACAGTGAAGTCTATTATTAGGAAGTGGAAGGTATTTGGTACAACACAGACCCTCCCTGGATCAGGACGTCGCTCCAAACTGATGAAAGAGCCGGAGGAAGCATGCAGTCAGACTGAGTTTGCCAAAACACACCTGGAAGATTCTGAGGCAGATGAGACTAAAAGTTGAATTATTTGATTCTTGAGGAAAATCTGCTGCCCTCTGCTAGAAAGCTGTCAATGGGAAGAAGGTTTACCTTCCAACATGACAATGAGCCAAAGCACACAGCAGAACTGACACACAGTGGCTGAAGGAGAAAAAGCTGTATGTCTTTGCATGGCCTCGGCAGAGCCCAGACTTGAAGACTGCAGTCTACAAACACTCACCATCAGATTGAACTGAACTTGAGCAGCTCTGCAAAGAAGAGCGGGCAAATATTGCAAAGTCTAGATTTGCAAACTTAGTAGAGACAAATCCCAGCAGACTAAAACTGTAATTAAAGCAAAAGGTGCTTCAACAAAATACTATTTATTATTTAATTTTTTTTCTGACATGTTGGTGTTTTATCTTTCACTTGGATGTTATAAGTTGCACTGAGTAAATACTGATTCTATACACACTATATTAACCTTGATTTTTCATTGGCGTCTTCGTACTGTATATCAAGTGTCACATGTCATCTCGAGACTAAACTTACTGTTTGTTGAAGTGGAAATTACTCTGCAACAGACAGTTGTAATTTATGCACAAAAAACGTATAAATCATTTTCACATTATAAATACTGGAATGGTCACTTTTTGTTTAGATCATCATAGTTTTACAATGGATTTTTGTAGTTTAAGATTTAATGTTTTAGGGCTAGGACAAATATTTGAAAGCAAATCTAAATGAAAGCATTTCTTGTACATTCTCATATAAGAAAAACAAAAAAATAAAGTCTGCTAGTTAATAAAAATCAACCCCTGGTTCATAAAAGGGCCTGTACTTAAACACCAACATTAAACCGATCGGAGTCTCCACAATGGAGCTCTGACCTTCCAGCCAATGAGAAAGCAGGAAAACAGACAGGCTCCGCCCCCACGATACTGCTCTCCTCGCGTGCCCTTCCTCTCTCTCTCTCTCTACTCCTCGTTCATCCTTCCATCCATCTGCCCCTTCCCTTAAATCCCTCCCTTGCGGTGACAGAACAAGGCTGGGAAAGAAAACGGCAAAAACATTAGAGGTTCCCTCAAACACACCCTCACCGTGCAGCAGGGGAAGTGTCACGCTATCGTTTCCCTCCCTTTCTTCCCAGAGTCCAACACTACAGCAGGCTCTATTGTAATAAATTAAAAGGAAAACGACACAGCATAAACATTCTGTTTGCTCTGGCTCTCGCTCCAGAAACCCCTCGAGGCCGGACTCGCTGTACAAACTTTTTTTCCCTCCGAATGCAGTGCACACGCTCTCTCTCGCTCTCTCTCTTTTTCTTTTTTTCTCTTTCCCCCTCGCTCTTCCTCTCGGCGGCTCAACTAATGAGAGCGCAGAAAGAGAGAAAGCCTGCGAACTGTGAAAATCTCTTTCCAGCTCTTGCGGTCTTACTCAACACTTCTCTTCGCAGTCTCTCTGGGGATTGAGGGAAGACTTGTGACATTTCAGAAGGTGGGGCTACTTTCCTAACCAGCGTCTTTCTGTGTCTAAAAGTGTGAATGCTGCGATGGGGTAGATCTATCATGGCCGATGCACGCCGCTGGCTCACGTCTGTCCTCGCACACTAACACACACTTGTCGCAGGCCATCCTGCCAAACAGAACTGTAAAGTTAGTGCGTTCGTAGTGAAAAAGCAAGCTTGTGTGGATCGTGCAGCCTGTTGGACATCATCTACGGCGTTAGGTAGGGACCCCGCCGTTTTCTTCCCACGTCACATCTCGCCACGGCTTCTGACCAATCCGCGACCTCGTAGATAAAACCATACGCGCTTATATTTCATTTCGAACTTCGGATAGCCCATTGCATCCCCAAAGACTGAGCGAGCAGCACAGCAACGGCTTTACCTTTTGTTATTTAGCTGGAGCTTTTTCTGTTGTTTGCAGTGCTGCAGCAGTTGTGCCATCGAGTTCAACTAAGGACAAGCGTTTGCTTACAGGATACTGGCCAACTATTAATGACCTGAACTTCATGTCTAAACACAGCTCCCATTAGTGACAAAACAAAACAGCATATCTGAGATGCATCGTAAAGTGGTACGACTGCAATAGCTGTGCATTCGTTCACAATTATTGCAATGCAATGCTAGCAGAGTGCACGAGAAAATATGTGAAAGAAGCTCCATGCTAAACAAACCCAGATACCACATTCAGCGACTGTACAGTAAATCTGAATAAACGGTCTGATGCTAGAACATTAGGGTTGTTGAAAATATAATGCTAATATTACTATGCTGCTGTGCAAACACTCACACAAATGTACTTCATCTCTCTGAGGCCACGCACATCACAAAATGGCGGCTGCCACCATCTCGTAATTGTTGACTGTCTTATATCTGAAGCCTTTTAGACCATTTCTGTGAGAAACACAAGAAAAACGAACACAATAAAGATTGCATTGTGAAAAATATTTTTTTTCTGATGAACTGTGTGTATTTTTTCAAACGAGTTTAACAGTAACTGATGCTGCAAAGCACTTTTTTCCTTCTTTACAGAGAAAAAAAATGCATGGATGAAACAAATATTTCAGTGTTTTCTCATTTCATTTTGTGCAATTGTTATTAATTTTAATTTGAATAAATAAATAATAATTTTGCATTAAGATTAAAATAAAAATGCATAACAATTGCATTAAAATCAACATTGAAATAAATAGCAAATGCATTAAAATCACAATTAAAATGCATAACAATTGCATTAAAATCATAATGCATAAGAATTGCATTAAAATCAACATTGAAATAAATAGCAAATGCATTAAAATCACAATTAAAATGCATAACAATTGCATTAAAATCATAATGCATAAGAATTGCATTAAAATCAACATTGAAATAAATAGCAAATGCATTAAAATCACAATTAAAATGCATAACAATTAGATTAAAATTAAAATGAAGATGCATAACAATGGCATTAAAATCAACATTAAAATGCATAATACTTGCTTTAAAATAAAAATTAAAATGCATAAGAATTGCATTAAAATCAACATTAAAATGCATAACAGTTGTATTAAAATCAACATTAAAATAATGTATGTGTCACCTTTAAATGTACAGATTAAAAAAAATCTTAATTTTAATTCAATGCAACTTTTTTTTTTCTCAAAAAAGGGAAGCTATATTTGGATGTTTCTCCAATGGATCCTTCATCGGATGTCCCAGATTTTACCTGGATATTGAAAATGGAATAATATGCCAGCTAGCACAAATATTTTTGCTGCACATTTGAGCCAACACTGTGTTCTTTGATATGGTGATGCTGGCCTGCCGTTAGCATGGGTGAGTACTCAGTACGAGGTCAGAAAGCACGAGGTGTTGTGACTCTCCTCGCCAGATTCACACACACAGTGTGTGTTGCAACAGGAAATGCTGGACAAATGAAAGCCAACAAGAAAACAGCCGACAGCAGGAGATTTGAGAGCTGAGAACTGCAGTTGTCTTCATGTCCGGAAAAATGGATACCAAGAGTTTCAAGGTAATTATTCTTCAAAACAGCATTGCTTGTGAAATTAAAGCGGTTGCATTCTTTAAAAGGCTGCTGTCCAAACATACAAGTTGCACACAATAAAAATATAATTTATCCAATGTTCCTCACTGAATTATAATATACTTCTACAAAATAATCCACACAATTTAGACTGAATTTAAACATCTTCACATATCCGTCACAGGCCGCAAATAAACTCCCGACTTCACACAAAAAAGGCCGTTTGAGGTGGTCTGACCTCTGACCTCCACGCGTGCCTAAAGAACTGCTCCACTGACTCCCCGCTGTGTCAGACCAAAAGGTCACGACCCCTGGGTCAAAAGCGTTACTCAAGGGGCCGTTCAAGCTAAATCGAGAGGGTGCGACAGTTGTTTGCTTTGACAAGGTAAAGATTACGCTCACATTAAGTGTTGTCGACAAGCGGGTCAGACCCTTGGGAATGACCCCTGGGACCTCTCAGCTCCTCTTATTAATTGCTGCTGACCCTTGACCTCTGGCATCATCCAAGCGAAACCAGGTTCTCACGCTCGCAGGCGCTTCCGGAGGGACGCGTCTTGCTCGTGCACCTGATCTGTAGCAACCCAGAAATCAATAATAGCATCCCTAATTTAACCTTCATATGAGCTGATATTAAATGACTATTTACATAAAATATTGGAATTAATTTTTAATATCTTTTGAAACCTCTTTATAATGTGATTTCCAGAATGTTCTGCATAAATGAAACATTTAAAAGAAAAGCAAGAGACAAAAAGCAAGAAATATTTTTAAAAATTAAAACTTTGTTTCTAATCATTTAAAAAATGTGAATTAAGTTAATATAATTAATTACATAATATAAATGATTACTCAAATCCAAAAGTTTTACCTACATATGATATGATACTAAAACTTCAGTAGAATTACCAATTACATAAAAGACAAATGATTCTGATTCATTTTTCCCACTACAATTTTGTGCAAAACCCTTAAAATATTAAATATTTATGAAGAAATATTATGCATGTACTATGTCTAAAATAAAATATTGTGAGGGGAAAATTTACAGCGCCATTGTGCAAATGAGAGTTGTGTGAAGTGTGTGTGTGTGTGTGTGTGTGTGTGTGTATGTGTGTGTGTGAAAAAACTACACTCAATAGTCATTTACAAAATCTTTTTTTTAATAACCGTTTTCTCTGTCATTGTAAAAATACAGGTAATTAGACATTTTAAAACACATTTTAAGCATTTAAATGCACAAACTGTGCTAATATATTTGCACTAAATTGCCAAATATTATTTTCAGACTAAGATTAGAAATGTTATATATATATATATATATATATATAAACTCAATCAGATGATCCAGTGCCTCTTGTCACAGACTATCTTCAGTGTATATAATATTTCATATGCAGTGAACCAAATACCACAATATCTTCTGATAATATCCAATTAAGAAAAAAAAGGAATTTCAAAAATATCTTATTCCTCATGTGACGAATAAAGGTGTGTGAAAATATAATTCAAACACACCCGTGTAAAGACACTCAAATCTTCTTTGCCTGTGATATTCACTATCATATAATTCTTCAACAAAATATGACTCATAAACACACACAATAGCATTTCTTATGATTTTACCTTTTCCGCTTAGTTGTAAAATGACAAGCAAAAAAAGAAAATGCAACCAATTTTTAGATAATCTGTCCATTTGCTAACAGAAATATTATGTGCACACTGATTGATAAATATGAGCTGAAGTTATTTAGACTGGTAAAATTACGTATATTAAACACTGTACTCAAATGAGAATTAAATACTTTTCTCTGTAGAGCTTTTTCAATTAACAAAAACATCAAATGCAAATCTCAGCTTTCCTTTTATAAGAAGAACAAAGTTTGTAAAAATGAAACAATGACTTTTCTCAAATGTAGATCCACTTTATAAACAATCAATGGCACACAAATAAAATCTGTTTAAATGCAAACATAAATCGATAGCATTTTACACAGTTTAAAAGGTTTAGATTTTAAACTACATTTTTTGTTGATGTATTTTAATGCACGTCCGTGTTGCATTAGGCATGTAGCTATCAATCAAACAATAAAAAATAATGACATATAAACCCAACTCACCCGGTGAAGATGTTCATCAAGCCCACAAAATCTCTCCAGCTCCATGCGCTCGTTTCTCGCAGCTGACGCCTGCGTCTCTGACAGCATTGTAAAGTGAGTCTGACTGAAGCTGTGTCCTTCTGTTTGGGCCACTCTTCATCCGAATCTGGCACGGGACGTGATCTGGCACATGGCGGATGAAATAAAAAGAGAGAGGGAGAGAGAAAGAAACTGGTCAGAAAAGAAAAGCTCACTTTCACTCTGAAATAAACCAGGTGTGAATTATACTCAACCTGAGTCAATTGAAAAACTACGGGAATTTCACTGGAGCAGAAATTCAGCGGAAACCCTCTGTACACGAACATGGTGACAATGAAAGGCACTGCAAAGCAGGTTGGCATCTGTGTGCACAAATTCACCTATAAAGTGCATTAAATACTCTTGCATTCGAACTAGGACCTGCCTAAGTGCCACGTCAGCAATGTCCTGTTGGACTGGGCATCATAAAGCTCCTCCGGTCGAACCCGACGCACCCATGGTGCCCTCTTCACAGACCAGACATCAGCAAAAAAAAGCGTTCCATGCGTAACACAACAGCAGTCGTCGAGCGTAAACTGTTTGTCTTTTCTGCTGTTCCTCTTGATTGCACATAAACACGTAACGCAGCCATCAGACTGCACTTCTGCATGTTGCCCACAGATTTTTGAGTCTAAATGTGTTTTAACCAGCACAAACGAGCAACAAACATCTTATTTGAGGTCACACTTCAGCTAACAAAAATACGTTTGGCTAGATTATGAAAACATTATTTATGAGCGTTCTCTGAACATTTGAAAAAGATTTTTCTTGGTTATGTGAACTTTAAACATTTTCATTTGATCATTTCACAAACATAATGGTCTTAAATGTCTTACAACATTTTTCTTTGTTATGCAAACATTAAAGGAATCTTTCCTTTTTATCATTTTGAAAACATGGTTTTAAATGTTTAAAAAAACGTTTTGTTTTTGTTTTTTGTTTTTTTTAATGCAAACTTCAAAGGAACCTTTCTATTTGATCATTATCGGAATGTTACTTTTTAAATGTTCTCTGAACATTCTGAAACAAGCAGTAACATTTAAAAACCATACTGTTCTATTAACATTCTATTAACTTTTCTGGAAGAAGTTTGTTTATAACTTGCCAGAACATTAGCCAAAGTTAGGAGGACGTTCCGTGTCAACTGGGACTTTTTTGTTTTTGCGTTACACTGAATGCAAACATCATTAACATAAACCGAACTCCAATCTGTACATCTACATCATCTGTAATTGTCACATACATTTGAAGCCATTTAAAAGAGTTTGGACTTTATGTGATTACTTGAGTAAACAATTTTGAACTCAAAGTGCAACAAAGACCCATCTGCATGCAATTTTAATGTAATTCACAGTCCATGGTTAAAATTCAATCAAGTGTTTGAGAAACTTCACAGTCATGTTCACGTAAATCGCTCTGGATTAAAGCATCTGTTAAATGCATAAACATAAATAATGCAATATCTTGGCAATATGAACTCGATAATCCTTCATGCTTGCAGATACAGTAACATCAAAAATATGTGGATGCTTAGAAATTACCATTAGTTGGCAAAATATAAAAATGCTAGGATCGTTTCTCTTCACAAGCTTCACTTGTCTTCATCGTGTCTGAAATCTCAGTGTATTTGAATCAGCTGGTGAGTTTTAGAGGATGAATGAAGTCAGTTCTCCTCGAGTTCACACAGGTGTGGAGAATCACATTAACTAACTAACTAACTAACCTCAAACACAAACACAATACTTCAACTAGTTGTTTAGCATTTAAAAATTTCTGTCAAATGATTTGCTTTAAAAGTGTGAATGTGCATCTTTCTTTACAATAAATGACATAAAATATGAAATCAAATATGTAATGCAGTGACGTTCAGATTTTTTAAGTGAGTCCAAATACATTTAGAGGAACTGTAGGTGTCTGAGGTTCAAACATGCAGACAGACTGAAAACATACAGATTCAAACTGCATAATGGTGGATGTTTCTGATCACTAAATTATATTTAGCATTTCTTCATTTAGTTAGTTAGTAATAAACACATTCATTCGGACTGTATTTAGTCAATATATTAAAAAAATTATTTTGAAATTCAGTCATCACACTCTTTTTATCTATAGACTTTAAGGTTTTGCTTTCCTTGCAAAAGTATTTTTACCACATTTGACATGTAATAAATTGCTGCAACTAACTTCTATAATATTCTTGTCCAAACCCTCCATTCATATAAAATTAGGCTTTAAAAACAACATTTACTAAACTAAAATACACAGTCTAGCGTTGCTCCTAAAAACAATGAACATGACTTACTTGTATATTTACTGTAATATTTTTAAGAGAATGTGCTATAATTTTAATTAAGATCAAAATTAGGCTTTAAAAACAACATTTACTAAACTAAAATACACAGTCTAGCATTGCTCCTAAAAACAATGAACATGACTTACTTGTATATTTACTGTAATATTTTTAAGAGAATGTGCTATAATTTTAATTAAGATTTTTTAGATAATCAATAAAAAAACAAACATATTATTTGAATTTAAAAGCCACAACAAAGGCTGACAACCACAAACATACTGTATTTAGATATCAAATACTTGTAAATAAGTACTTAAGTCATTTTAGAAATAATTTACTTTATTTAAAAAAAAACTATTTTAATTGAACATGATTTTTTATCTCTATTTGTTCAAACCCTCCAATTCATATTACATTTTAAAATATAAAATTAGGCTTTGAAAAAACAATATTTACTAAACTAAAATGCACAGTCTAGCATTGCTTCTAAAAACTATGGAAATATTTTCTCGTATATTTACTCTAAAAGTATTTTCTAATATGAATCAAGACAATGTGTTGTAGTTTTAGCTAAGATTTTCTAAATAATCATTTAAAATAAATATTTTATTATTTGAATTTAAAAGCCACAATGACCACAAACACGCTGTACTCAGTTAACATTAAGTCTTTTCAAATAAATACATTCTAGAAATAATTTACCTTATAGTAAATATATACATATGTGACCCTGGAGCACAAAAGCAGTCTTAAGTCGCTGGGGTATATTTGTAGCAATAGCCAACAATACATTGTATGGGTCAGAATTATACATTTCTCTTTTATGCCAAAAATCATTAGGATATTAAGTAAAGATCATGTTCCATGAAGATATTTTGTAAATTTCCTACTGTAAATATATCAAAACTTAATTTTTGATTAGTAATATGCATTGCTAAGAACTTCATTTGGACAACTTTAAAGGAGATTTTCTCAATATTTAGATTTTCTTGCACGCTCAGATTCCAGATTTTCAAATAGTTGTATCTCAACTAATTTAAAAGCCACAATGACCACAAACATGCTGTACTCCGATATCATTAAGTACTTTCTTATAAAGTCATTTTTAGAAATAATTTAGTTTGTTTAAAAAAAACAAAACAATTTTTTTATCTCTATATTTTGTGTTTGCACTCAATAAGCCTGCAATTTTTCATTGCAAAACCTTTTTCAGTTTATAATAATAACGCACATTCTTTGATATCTAAATCCTGACCTAAGATCACTCGATGCATTCAGCTCAAGCAGAGGTCGACTGACTTTTACTTGTGAACGTAATGAACTATACAATCCGTCAGTCTGTCAGTCTGAGTGTGGCCTCTCAGAGAAAGCTGCTGTTAAAACAGCCGTACTACTGTGCGCTCACCTAAAGAGAAAGAGCCGGAGTTAACAGGGGGCTTCGCCTAATAATACCCACCCCCATTTTTATCATTTTCTAAAGGTAGAGCTGTCTGTCTGTCCGTGGGACTCTCTCTCTCTCGGGTCTAGACTGCTGAGGGGGGCTGGGTGGACTCGGGAAGGTCACGTGTGCCAAGCCCATGACAAAAGCCTCTTTTATGAAGAGCGTATGCAGATAGAGCTGCTGCTTTTGTGCACCGACCCCAAGCTCAGATGGAGAGAGCAGGAGGAGGAGGGAGAGAGAAAGAGAGAGATGCTCTGAGAGCTCGTGATTGGTGTGAAATTGGTATGTGCACAGAAAACACAACCTGGTTTGCGACAGAATGATTTAAATGTCCATTAAAGACCCCCAAACCACAGCTTTGTGGCTTCTAGTTCATCTAAAAAGTGGTTCTCAACTGGTTTTGCATCAGGACCCAGAACTTAATTAGCAACCAAAACTGTTTATCACACAAATGTAACAATACAATTGTATTAATATTACCATTAGGTTTTTAGAAGCAACAATGACAATATGCTAAATTATTAGCATGATTATATACATATATATATATATATATATATATATATATATATATATACACGCACGCACGCACACACACACACACA
>NW_015554065.1:189779-200558 GCF_001515605.1 Sinocyclocheilus anshuiensis
AACAATTATTCCACACCTGAAAAGTGTTAATTTAGTATATATATATATATACTGTATATGTGTGTGTGTGCGCATTATTTATATACTGTTTATATTAGTTTTTCATCATATTTTGAATTGGCTTTTATTTTTAGATTTTCAGTTGTTGTTTTAATCGTTCTTACATTTTTAGTAATTATTTATAGTTTTGTCATTGTTACGTGTTTTTTCTGTATTTAGCCATAACATAAAAAAATGAATTAAAAAATCAAGTTAATGTGTGGATTTTTTCTAGATTTGGACGTATTGCTTCATTTTTTATTATTTTATATTTTCAGTTTTTGTTTTAATTGTAGTTAAATCTGTAGTCATTTTATTATGTGCTTTTGTCATTTTTATTAGTTTTTTTTCATGTATTTAGCCATAGTATAAAAAATGTATTTCAAAATTCAAGTCATCATACTTTTTTTTTTTTTTTTTGTAATTTTATTGTGTTTTGTAAGTTTTATTAGAGTGTGTTTTTTTGTGTTTTCATTAGTTTTTGGTTTTTTAATTTTTATTAAGTTGAATGTATTTTTATGCCAGTTTTAGTTTTTATTTCCAGTCATTTTAGTGCTTCAACTTCAATTTATTTCAGCTAATGTCAGTAGCAAACTTTTATATAAACTCCATATATTGTTTTATTGCAGCTTTCATTTAATTTTTAAAAGTTTTAGTTAACAATAACTGCACTACAGCTATAAACAATAACAACACAGAGAAACAATACTGTTACTGTAATACTGTAATATTTGATGCATGATTAAATCACTGACAGCCAATCAGAATCCACCCTGCAAATAAATGTATTGTTAAAGCTATCATTCTTCATGTGAACGGGCCTTTTTTGTGAATAATTCATCAGTGCACATTTAAAAAAAAAAGTCATAATATTTAATAAAAATATAATAACTTGCTATTTCAGCTTATATCATTCATTTCTCATATTTGTTAAAAGCACATTCGTATGGAAACACAAATGTTGTTTCAAGTCAACTTCAATGTAAGTTTTGAACCTGTGGGCCTTAAATGAGCTACATCTTAATTTAAGAATAAGCTGCACTGATGCATTCTCACCTGCACACACACAAACACACACAGCTCATTAAACACACGAGAGGCCCCGGCGATGCATGATTGGCTGAGGCTATATATATATATCATTAAAATAATTAAGTGATTTAGTAAAAATATACTTCATTTTGATTCATTTTTCTTAATATCTCATGTCATTTAGCATCTCCAAGTAAATGTTTCTTGATGTAAGGATGTTTAGATATTTGTATTAGAAAACAAGACAAAAATACTGAGGAAGAATTATTTTTTTTCACTGTGGTTTAGCATTTCACACCAGATAAACTTTTTAATAAAAAAACTTGCTTTAAAAGTGTGCCTGTGCATCTTTATAATGAATGACTTATAATAAGCAAATATTTAATACAATGATTTGTTTTATTTGCATCCAAATGCATTTGGGGACACAAAACTGAGGGTGAAACTGCAAAATTCATGTGCATTGTTTCAGCATTTCAGAAACTTCTGTCTGTCAAATGATTTGTTTGACAAATATGTTTGTGCATTTTTTTTTTACAATAAATACAGCTTGCTTTGATATTTTATGTAATGCAATGTCATTCAGACCTTTCATGTGTGTATTAAGTGTCTAAAAAGGCATAGAATAATAAAAAATGTAAAACAAGTGAGAAAGAGAGAAAGATCAGCTCTTGGCACATGATTTTTTTAGTTTTTTCCGGGTTGACCTGTAAACTCTAGCGGCTGCACTGAATGCAAATCACCCAAACTCACTCGCACAAACCCTAAACGCTATTCAAATGAGACGGCACAGAAATCACAGACACAAAACTGTCCCAGAGTGACACAAACACAGCGGTAAGAAGACTGTACGATCGGCTCAACAATCGTCAAAAAACATCCTTGCTTTTAATTTTTAGAAAATGCCTACTTTATACCATCACATCGAGTCCTTAAAGGAACAGTTCACCAAAAAATTAAAATAGCTCAAAATGTGCTCACCCTCAGATCATCCAAGATGTAGGTGAGTTTGTTTCTTCATCAGATTTGGAGAAATGTAGCATTGCATCACCTGCTCACCAATGGATGTGAATGGGTGCCGTCAGAATGAGAGTCCAAACAGCTGATAAAAACATCACAATAATCCACAAGTAATCCACAGCACTCCAGTCCATCAGTTAACATCTGGAGAAGAGAGAAACTGAAACAAATCAGCTGAAACAAAGTTTTTAACTTTAAACAGTCACTTCTGGCTAAAATACGAGTCCATAATCCATAATAACGCTTCCTCCAGTGATAAAGTGTTCTGGTCTGAATCAGGAGAGAAATCTGCACAGATCAAGCACCGTTTAAACAGCTCTAAACAAATATGTAGCTGGATTTTGATGTGAGAGGCAACAGGAGATGGACTTTTTCACTGGAGGAAGCGTTATTATGGATTATGGACTCATATTTTAGCCAGAAGTGACGGTTTAAAGTTAAAAACGTCTTAATGTTGGATTAATTTCTTACAAACATGCAGCTTTTCGTTTCACAAGACATTATCTGATGGACTGGAGTGGTGTGGATTACTTGTGGATTATTATGATGTTTTTATCAGCTGTTTGGACTCTCATTCTGACGGCACCCATTCACATCCATTGGTGAGCAGGTGATGCAATGCTACATTTCTCCAAATCTGATCAAGAAACAAACTCATCTACATCTTGGATGGCCTGAGGGTGAGTAAATATTCAGGAGATTTTCATTTTTGGGTGAACTGTTCCTTTAAGGATAAAATCAAGCATCCTACAGCTTGCTGAATATGGTAAATACATCACATTATGGAAATAAAATGTGCTTTGAAAATGTGCTTATCCCTGCACAATAAGTAAAAGATGATTTATTTTTATATGCATGCAGGCTGATAAAGTTGAAATATAGTTATATAGACATCACCTCGGATTAAACAAGTAGATCTGAGCTTTTATTAAACACTTTCAGTTTAACAGACCTGAAGTGCGTCTCATTGTCCGCTGGAGTTAGTTGACAGTCGTCCAGCGTAACCAAGTATTTCAGGTCACTTCGCAGGCAGTTTGTCAGACAGCCAAAAGTCCCAGAATGCCTGGCGAAAGCCCAGCTGTGTCCAGAGTTAACTGTTGCGACACAAGAAGGACCGCTGTCTCCTTTGCCTTCTGTCTGTCTTTCAACGCATTTGTTTTGCTCTAACGCCAAACACACTGAACTAAACACACAGATTGCTGATATTTCAGTCGTTTAATCACTTAAAAACATGTCGGAGTGTTGTGATATCATCACTGAAACATTTTGAAGTGGCTTCTTAAAGGAACAGTTCACCCAAAAATGTCATATTTATTCACCCTCATATCTGTCAAAAACCTGTATGGCGTTATTACACAGTTTTTAACAGTTTATAGTGACCACAGCTTCCATAAGAATTACAAAACTAAAAGAAACTACGATTAAAGTCTCCAAAATATTCATATGATAGCTTTATTTGAGGATTAATTGAAGAGTCACTGTATATATTCTTATAACTATATATTCTTTTTTTCCAGATTTATTTTAATTAATAACACTTTTTATAGTTTTAGATAACAGTAATAATTACAGAATATTCACATGTATTTATGATTTTTCTGCCATTATAAAATTAAATACATTTTTATTGTTATGTGCTTTTTATTTTGTTATTCATTTTCATAAATACAGTTGCTTTAGACTACTTTCACAGTCCTAGTGAGGGTTAAGAAAAATGTTTTAATTGCATCTCTGATTTTAATTTAAATTTGTTAACATCATCACTCAAATTATATATATATACACACACACATTAATATAATAAAATAATGCTTATAAATGAAAATGATTACATTTCATTTTTGAAAAAAAAAAGATTAAAAAATGTATCAAAAATCTTTTTAAATTAAAAAGATCATAATTTAACTAGATCTGTACTGCTTTACTTCTTGCATTAACTCGTTTGAATCTACTTGGCAACAATGGTTGATTAGTTGCTGGTTGCTTTAATTGAACAAAAAAATTAATAAATAAATAAATAAAATAAAATCTTGATAAGGTGAAAAATATTGAGATGCAATTTAATTCATATTGTCCAACCCTAAATATAACATCTACAAACTCATTCAGAAATATTAATACAGACTTCAAACAATGTGGCATTAGAAACTGTGAAGCTGATTTGATAATTAGTCAGAAATAAATCAAGTGGAGTGAGACTTTGCATGCGTGTGATTGGCAGCCGCAGGTCTTCTGTTAAAGAGACAGTAGCGCCACCTGATGGATGAACTGGAAACGCATCTGATCTCTTGCTGTCAGTAAATCAGAGCTGCTCATGTGTTCAGAAAAATATGCTTGTCTCCGAAAATATAACAGACAAGATTTACTTCAAGGCTATCTGCTATTCTCTGGCAAAGATACTAAATATAAAAATAGAACTAGATTTATACATTTAGTTGTTTCTAACATGCTGCTTTATTAATACTAGAGTTGCCAATGGGAACTATTTCGGAACGTTAAAAAAAATGTTGAAAGATATTTTGCCAGAAATAAATACAGAAAAAAATGTATCTGAGACGTCTATGAACAAAATCTGCTCTGAAAATTGTAAAAACAATCATTATTTATTATAATGTTATATATATTAAAATCATAATATTTTAAATATTAAATATAATGTATTTAATTTTTTGTAATATAAAAAAATATATTTTTTATTTATTTATTATGACTTTAGGCTAAAATACACTACTTTAGATGTAACTGGTCACTGCTGTCTATGAGAAAAAATAATCATATTTTATATTATTTAATGTAATATTAAATATTAAAATGATCATATTTGAATTTTTAAATATTATGTATTTTTTATTTAAAAATGTAATAATGTAATTTATTTAATATATTGAAAGATTAATAAAATATATTTTATTAAATATTAAAGAGGTCTCATTTGTGTTTTTTGTTTGTTTGTTTGTTTACAAAGGCTAAAATGCACTACATGTAATTGGTCACTGTTGCTTTTAGTTTTTTCATTATGTTTAACCTCTTAGCTACTTAAAATACTGAGTTTAAAGACATTTTGCACAAATGTTATCATGTCACACTTGATGTCATGTGAAGCTCATCTCTGGCAAAATGAGAAACACGCACTAAACATGAATAAATAAAAGCTGAAAGCACAAGTAAGCGATCCAAGATCTGAACACATCGGTGTCAAAATAATGAAGCATTGTGGGATTAAACTTTAACTAGCGGTTTTCCAGACAGATATTAAACATTGTCATTGATGGATCAATATCAAAGCGAAGCTGCCATTAACATTCATGGATTCCAGGACTGACCTTGATCCGTGTCCAGGGAATCAAACGCTCGTTGGCTCGCTCTTCATTAAAACACACCGGGAACGCAGGTCACCGAGTCCACGAACGCGTCCTTCGCCGGGACGACTGACAGGTGCTGTCTGGGTCAGGAGGTAAATCAGGCCAGACGCGAGGCCAGTAAATATACATGGCCTTTCATTCACATGCATAGTGTTTGTAACACAAGACACACAGCAGCTGTAGACAGTACAGAGACCCCTCACACACACACGCACACTCAGAGAAACAAGTCAAATTACTTTTAAAGGGAAGATATAATCATTTTTTACATATATTTGGTATCTATTTTACTTTTTTGCATGCATTATTTATTAACCAAACATAAAAAGCAACAAGCTACATTATGAATCACATCTATATCCATCCATCTATCTATGTCTGTAAATATCTGCTTTAAATATGTATTATATTCACACATTTTACATGTGTTAGCTGCTATACATTCGGTTTCTTTGAGAAACAAGTCAAATGACTTTTAAAGGCAAGATTTCATAATATTACAGTAGCCAAACTGTTATAAAAATCAAATCAGACGTGCCGAAAAACCCATCAATCTGTCGTGCGTCACTACAATCAGAGCCCAGAGCCAAAGCCATCCATCGTTCAGAGCAGAAATCTACATTAATGGTATAAACGTGCAAATGAAGGGCCGAGCTGTCGAGATCTCATAATTCACACTAAACCCTGCCACCAAATCTTCAGAGCAGCAACAAAAACACTCGGCGGAGCCAAGACATGACGGTGAAGCGGGTGAACGTACAGCAGGATGTCATCACCACGACTGAAACATCACAGCAGAACGACTGAGTTTCAGTCGAAAAGTTTTGACCTTGTCATATATCACGCCAGCAAAGGGCTGACTGGACACCATTCGAAACCGTCTTATAACAATCCACTTTACTGATTATACATTAAAGCCCTCGGTTTAATGCATGTACGATTAATTTAATCCGTCAATTAATGAAACAGACATAATTCCTAGTTTATTTTAAAGCCCATAAATGTGACCCTACAATTTACAGTGCACTGTTCAGTATAAATAGATTCCATATGTGAAACGTATATCTGATGCCGAACAGCCCTCCTATGATGGAAATCTAAACTGCTGCGTTTAATCTAAATGTCTTTTCTCTCATACACAAGGAGTTATAATGGCTTCTGCAAATCTGCAGCCTTCAACGCTTCCAAATTGCCATCCTACAGTCATTTCAAGACACTGGAGGCCCTTAAAGTCCATTGATATCAGTGTTGCAGAAGCTGCTTATTTACACGAAATTCAAGTAATGACTCATCCTATCAAAAAAAAGTTAGATGCATCGACTGAACGAAACTTACAAGAAAAGGTCATTTGAAAAAGTGCTGAATCCATTTACATATAATGCAACTAATCAATCATCCTATCAAAAAATATATTTGAATAAAAAAATTGACAAACATTTATCTACAAAAAAAAAAAAACGTAAAATGCATGACTTTTTTAATTGGTTCATGACTGAAGAAACTGATTAATATAGCAATGTAATAGCCTACTAGAAACATTTAATTTATTTAATTGAATTAATTTTCACATAATGCAACTAATGAATCATCATATCGAAAATATATTTGAATCAATGTGTTAGAAGCACCAAGTAAACAAATGGATTCACCAAGCGATGTAGAAGCATATTAGAACTAATGAATCATCCCAATAAAAAATATACAAAAAACACGATTTATCAACAAAAAATTTCAAATCCATGAATCGGTTCATTTACATGCACCATCCGAACAAACCGATTCACTAATCAATGCAGGAACTTACTTGAACAGTGAATTCATTTACACATGAGTATACACCATATAAAATATATTTGATTTGAAAACAGTGACAAACAACAAGATTGATCTACAAAAAAAGTTATGAAAATGCATGACTCAAATTAATCTGTGAATCGTTTATTGAATCAGTTCATGACTGAATGAACCGACTCACAAGGCGATGTAGACACTTACTAGAAAAGTTCAATTCATTTGAAAGTGCTGGATTACGTGCATAATACGACTAATGAATCATCCTATCAAAAATATATTTGAGTCGAAAACAGTGATAATTAACAATAAGATTAAAATAATTAAATATTTAAAAAAAAGTGCATAAAATGCATGACTCGAATTAATCTGTGAATCTTTTTTTGAATCGGTTCCTTTAGATGCACCCTCTGAACGAAATCGATTCACTAAGCGATGCAGAAACTTACAATAAAAGTTCGATTCATATGAAAACGTGCTGAATTCATTTACACATAACTAATGAATCATCCTATCAAAAATATATTTGATTCGAAAACAATGACAAACAACAAGATTTATATACAAAAACAAAAATGTAAAATGCATGACTCGAATTAATATGTGAATATTTTTTGGAATCGGTTCATTCATATGCATAGTCCGAACAAACCGATTCACTAAGCGACCTCACTTAGTGAATCTTACTAGAAAAGTTCAATTCATTTTAAAAAAGTGCTGAATTTACACATAATAGAACTAATGAATCACCCTATTAAAATATTTAAAAACAGTGAAAAACAACAAGATTTATCTACAAAAAATAAAATAAAAAAATGTTTGACTCGGATTAATCTATGAATCATTTCTTGTATCGGTTTATTTACATGCACCATCTGAACGAACCGATTCACTAAGCGATGCAGAAACTTGCTAGAAAATTTGAAAGTGCTAAAATGAATCTTAATAGAACTAATAAATCACCCTATCAAAAAATATATATCCGAGTTGAACAACAAGATTTATCTACAAAAAAAAAGTTAAATGACTCAAATAAATCTGTGAATCATTTTATGAATCTACATGCACCATCTGAATGAATCAATTCACTAAACGATGTTGAAACTTTTTAGAAAAGTTCAATTCATCTGAAAAAGTGCTGAACTCATTTACTCATAATACAACAAATGAATCACTCTATCAAAAATATATTTGGTTCGAAAACAGTGAATAACATTAAGATTTATCTACAAAAACAAAAATGTAAAATGCGTGACTCAAAACAATTTGTGAATCATTTTTTGTACGGTTCATTTACATGTTTACATGCACCGTCTGAACGAACCGATTCACTAAGTGATGCAGACTACAAGATTTATCTACAAAAAAGTCAAATGCATGACTCAAATTAATCTGTGAATTGTTTTATGAATATACACCAACCGAACGAACTGATTCACTAAGCGATGTAGAAACTTAATAAAAAAGTTAAATTCATTTGAAAAAGTGCTGAATTTACACATAACACAACTAATAAATTACCCTATCAAAAAATATATTTGAGTCAAAAACTTATTGACAATTAACAAGATAAATGGAACATGCATGAATTAATCTGTGAATCGTTTTTGAGTCACTTCATTAACATGTATCATCTGAACAAACCGATTCACTAAGCGAAGTAGAATCTTACTAAAAAAGTTCAAAATTTGAGTCAAACAACAAGATTTATGCAAAAAAAATAAAAAAATAAATCAAATGCATGACTCAAATGAGTCTGTGAATCATATTATGAATCTGCATGCATTGTCTGAACGAACCGATTCACTATGCAATGTAGAAACTTACTAGAAAAGTTCAACTCATTTGAAAAAGCGCTGAATTTACACATAATGCAACTAATAAATGACCCTCTCAAAAATATATCTGAGTGTAAAACTTAGTGACAATTAACAAGAAAAATGGAACATGCATGAATTAATCTGTGAATCGTTTTTGAGTCACTTCATTTAGATGCACAATCTGAAGAAACTGATTCACTAAGCGAAGAAGAATCTTACTAACAAAAAGTAAAACATTTGAGGCAAATAACAAAATGTATGCAAAAAAATTCAAATCAAACGCATGACTCGAATGAGTCTGTGAATCATTTTATGAATCTGCAAGCATTGTCTGAACGAACCGATTCACTATGCAATGTAGAAACTTACTAGAAAAGTTCAACTCATTTGAAAAAGAGCCGAGCTCAACTGTCCAAATCGAAGCCATTCTCTCACAAACACACCTCCGACGAAACCGGGCCGCAACGGTTGATTCTGGGCCGCGATCCATCCACATTCCCTCTGGCATTTAGCTTATGGAAGCAGCACAGAGAAAAGTCCTCGGCCAAAAGCCTATTGCAGAATAGCTCAGCTTTCATTTCAAAACCCTGTCTTTAGTGGCTTTTTCCTGATTTAACTTTCTTCTGGCCCATTAAAAGTGTTCATAAAATTAGGTTAGCAAGTGTTTTTGCCATTAGCAGTTAGCTTATAAATAGAAATCTGAACTGCTGGATGGGTTTGGGATTGAAGCTAACCGCTAATAATGTGGCACTATGGGAGAAATAGACAGTCTCTAAATGATCCCGGAGAAAAAGAAAACATCGATGGTGATTAAAATGACATAAAGCAGAGAGTGTAGCATGAAATTAGCCGCTCTATTTCAGCAGAGAGGGCATTAATGTGTTCTACATCGAGCCTCTGAGGTTACATGGCATTTTTAGCAGCTAGCAGACGTTGCATTCATGTGCATGAACAGATATACAATTCTTAGCAAGTGGAGCGAGATCGGCAGACAATTAAGACTATATCTGCAAAAACTGCATGAAAATGGACACTTCTTATGCTCTTATCCCAAGATATAATGTATTTTAATTCATGCTTTTGTTGAAAAACTTTTAGTCATTCACACAGACACGACACAGCTAATGTTTTTTAGCATCTTGATCCCTGAACCATGTGATTTTAAGCTGAAATGTCAAATTAAAAGCATAGTTAAACTTTGAAAGACAAATCTCAAGATTGCATTTTGCTCAATACGCACAAAATGAGTGTTTACTCAAGAAATGTAAGCTGATTTCACATACAAATCAAAAAGACTGGCAATGAAGCTAATGCAACACATTCATAATTTCCTAAAACCAAAAGCTACGAGTCAAGTAGGGCTGTACGATTTGGGGATTGAAGCCGTTTTTAATTACAAGTTACATTTTTTAAAAATGCAAAAAAAAAAAAATTGTATAGGGATGCGCAATTTGTGCGCAATTTCAAAATTGTGATTTTAAATCAATATGGATTAAAATTAATAATAATAATAATAGTAATAATAATTATTATTATTATCATTACTAAATAAAACTAGAAAATTAGTAAATAAAAAACAATTTATACAATTTGTATTAATTAATGCAATTTCGCGCAATTTGCGCGCATTTTCAAAATTGTAATTATAAATCAATATGGTTTAAAAGTAATAATAATAATAGTAATAATAATAATAATTATTATTATTATTACTA
>NW_015554065.1:200729-206121 GCF_001515605.1 Sinocyclocheilus anshuiensis
TTAATTAAAAATGTAAAAAAAAAGATTAATAATGATTAAATATTAATAGATATTTAATACTAGATAAAATAAGTAATAATAATCATGATTATTATAAATAATAATGATTGTAATAAATAATAATAATAATAATAATTATTATTATTATTATTATTAAATAAAATATAAAGTTACAAAATTAAAAACAAATAAGAAATACTGAACAATAAAATAATCACATATTTCAGAAAAATATAATAATAATAATAATAATTTTATTTTGCAGCATTTAGTGCAAACAAGCCAGATGCTGCAAACAATGGTGGATAATAAGCTGCTCATGTGTAAATGAACACAGTGCCACATTTCACTCTGAAACACACACATTTATTCATTTAATTAAATGGCAGCCTTTGCGACAGCCCTAGTGTCAAGTGATATATTTTACATTACATTCATGCATTTGCCAGACGCTTTTATTCAAAATGACTTACATCGCATTGCATTCAAGGTATGTTATCAATTCATGCAATGCTCTACTGTTTGAGCAACCAAATGCATGCTGGGAATCAAAAGGAATAAAATGGACTGTTGTTGAAATTAACGCTTTTTTCCACCACTGGCACAGACACAAATGTCTATATTCTGTCTGAAATGGATGCAACCGCAATGGTGCTTTTTACTAAGCACTGCAGTCAGAGATGCATCACCAACACACCAATCAAAATATCCGTGCATCCGCACCCAGTCAAATGCCAGCCAATAGGAAGTCTGCACGCCAGCTCCACAGGCTCGAGGAACGCCAACAGCAAGGTAATTCATTCTAATTAGGCCGTTTGCCATTCCCGAGTCTGTCCTAACTCAGCCAGCTGCTACCTGAGAATGGTGCTCTTCAATCGAAACCAGTGGCCGACTCTTGTCTTTCACCGCTGGGGAAACCATCAGGACGACGGGGAAGAGCTCGACTCACGTTCGGCTACAAAACAGCACGGCGGATGTTTAAAATGGCCAAGCATGACTCAACCGAAGGTGCATAACTGTTGTCTTTGGCCACTCAGCTTGGTTCTTTTTCTAATAATGGTTAAAGTTTCATGCTTTAGAGTTGTAACAACATGGAACGAGGCAGCACCAATGAATATATTAAGACTTTGTTTTGGGCTAAAACGCCTAAAAACTTCATCATGTGTGTGAATCTGAATTTAACAGGTTGTATTCAAACACACAAATCACAGATTGAGTAAACAGAGATACGTGTTCATAACTTGTATATTTTCTGGAGGGCTCCGTACCTGACTGTACCATCCACAATTTGTAAAGCAAACACATTGGATTTTTTAGCAGAAGATATCAATGTTTGTCTTGAGTGTTTGATTCATTGGTTTAATCGACGCCTCATACCAATTCTAGGCTGATTTCATTCATATTCATATGTACACACAACAAAATACACAATATCTACATATTGATAGCATCTAACATTTTGAGTTCTGAACGACTTTAGAGACATAAATTCTCAATAATTCAATGGTTCAATACAAACCAGGACTCTCGTCAGTAAATAATGGAAACAACTATTCAAGACCTTTTTAATAGCAAATGCATTTATATTTATAATAAAAGTCATTTTTACTGCTTTATGTCTAGTTCTAATAACTGTCAAAGCTCCACGAATATGAAATATAAGCAAAATGCTGAAACCTCAAATGTGTTTGGTTACTAAACCTGCTAGAATCGATGCAATTTTGGCAACAATGACGTTGATGTGCGATTTCTTAAATAAAGCATTAACATAAAAAAAAATGTAACGAACCTCATTTATTATAAAAAAAACCCACTATGAAATCAACCAATGAAATCCATACAAACCTCAAAGGATTCATAAACATTTGCATGTCTCAGTATTATTTTAATATTAATCATAAACTCTTATAGAATTTACTAATATTTTGAATTAGCGTTTATTTAATATAGTTATATGCATGTACATTTTATTAGCTTTTTTTAAACAAATTTTTAGTACTTTAACCTTTTAGTACTTCAAGTACTTATTTCATTTCAGCTAAGGCAACATTTCGTTCATTTCATTTAATGTAAACGATTTCTAATAGTGTTAGTTAACAATAACAACACTGTTATGTCTCTAAAGTTGCTCATAGTGTAATGTAAAAGAGGTTACATTGACATTTTACTTTTAAGTCTCTGTCCAAAAGTAGGGGGCATAAAGCACAGAGAAAGGACCTCTTCAAACTGTTAAGAGCTCTCAATGAGGTCTAAATCCCGGATGGGACACTTAGGGACAGAGTTCTGACCCAATTCATGACCAAACATTTATTTTCATTTGCTTTAAAGACGCGAACTAGCTTTCGCTCGCTGTATCTTTAAAGGACTTGAAGTTTTCTTGGCAGCTCAGGGAAGAACTGCAAGTTCAGCCAAAACAGACAATAAAGCAAAGGGGAGGAACATGCCAAAATGAAGGGGGCAACTAGTTCCAGGGGTTCATTTTTCCGTCATGATTCAAGCTGGAAAAGAAAGCACTTCCCTGTCCTCAAATGAACTCTCGCCACGCTCTGGGGGAGGGGACGGAAGGCGCGCACAAGCAGAACTGGGTCAAAAGAAGCAAGAGAGGTAAACAAAGCGAAGAAAACTCGCACGTACAGAAACTCAAGCTCAATGGAAGAGAATCTTTTCTCCTCAGCTCCCGTGCCTGTCCAGGGCGAGTGACTCTCGCACTCTCGCAGCGGCCCCAACTTCTGTCCAACTCTCCTGAGGTTGTTCTACTGATTATATGCTTTGAAGAGGAATTAAACTGAAATGTTTTTGACACGAGGGAGATGCCAGATCGCTCCCTGCACGCGCTGTTTTCTGTAAAGACTTGTGACGTTGTGAAAAGCACTGCATAAGAAGCTAACTTGATGCAAAAGCTTGCATTTTGCATTTAGTATTTAGTCATTGCAGTTGTGGTTTTGTGACATTGGAGCATCATTAAAATGTAATTTATGTTATGCCTTCTTTAAATTAAAGAAATGTTCTATTAAAATGCATCCCAAATTAAGCTTTAAAGCCACTTATGATTATTCAAAAATTACGATATGGCAAATTCTGATTATTACAAATAAGACTCTACCACCAATGCACCATCACTGAGTTTTCTACGGCCACGAGGACCAAAACCAGTTACCCAAAATGCTTTAGTGATGCACTAATAGGAGCTTTTACAGCAGTGATATGGCACCACATTCAAACCACAGTGACTAAGACGATATAGAGGAGTCAAGCGTGCTGCCAAAACCACCAAACCACAGTCAAAAACTACAAAACTATCACGTTTGCTTGAGTCGAGCAGAAGCTGTAGCGTCTGGCAGAGCACAAGAGATACTTAGATTCATCAAACTACATGAGAAAGCACATTGTGTACACCATACTGTACAAATTGCATAAATCATTATCATTTACATGTTATGTAGTGGTGCTACAACAAACACATTACTTAAGTTTACAGTTATTAGAATATAGAATAACTGTAAAACAATGAAATGTGACCACTGCAATACTTAAAAAAAAACAGTGTGGTATTTAATATGAAATGATATTTGACGCAATCAAATGTTTAGTAAAGTTTGGAATTTATTATAAATAAATGTGCATATTAAGCATTAAGTGTTAATTTTTCCTTGTGAAGAAAATTCAGTGAATCTTAAATAAAAGGACACTACGGGGATTATTGTCATATTAAATAGCAAACTGTATAATATCTGCACAAAATGTGATCTTACGTTATTTTACAGAAAACAAGTTGCGTTTTTAGAAAATTAGACTTAACTGTTAATGTTACTGTTTATTTACACACGCACTGAGCAATGTAAAGTTATCTGCTGACGAGCATTTAAAGATTCCTCTCTCCTACAGCACACTGACTGCATTACCAAATTACTATTTACAATATGCACTGTTATTGTTATTACAATTGATTATATTCACAATTCATATGCATCACATGCACAGTGTAAAATGTAAACAGGCCTATGGTAAATATAGGATTGTCAATATAGCCACAGTAGTAGTGCACATCTGTCAGTAGTGTATTGGTATAAAAATTGCAGTTTGAGAAGTTTGCTTAATTAAAAATCACTGACTGCATTATAGATTTACTTTAGGCTTTTATAATATTTACATAAAAAAGCGTATTTTCTATTGAAACTGATTAATACATTTAATATGTTAAAATAGGTTTCCAATCTAAAGCTGTAATGCTGCTGGTGTGTATTTTCATATCCTATAAGACTGTTTAAAGGTATCATAATATGGGAAAAAAATCCTAATGGGATTAAAATAAGATACAACTTGGAGATACAAAACTTTTTAAAATAATTAAAAATGTGTTGCACACTGGCATTTTATCCTATGAGAATCATTAATGATGCACACATTAGGATTGGTTCTAAATTATAGGAATCCTACAGAATTTTTAATGCAGTATTAAACTATAACAGGAACACTCACCGTAAAAACACACCAGGAGATAATGTCAGTAGTTCTGTTCAGTGTTTGAGACTTTGAGATCCAGTTCCTTCAGCGTTCCAGTAAACTTCAGGACGTCCTGATGAAGAATTATTGTGCTGTGGGACAAAGAGAGAGCCGAATCTCACGGTAAACTCCGTGAACTCATTCGATCGCATCTGTGTTGTGCGTCTTCGCGCGTCCTGCCGCTTCTGTGATTACGCGCGGTTACGCACTAGACGCCCTGCTTTCCACCATTAGATTTACACATGTAAAGAGGGAAAGCAACTTGAGAAGTTTTAAAATCACCGACTGGAATTTCGGAATGTAAATTAAGTTTGTATGCAGAAGGATATAACAGCGATTTGGAACGCGGCACGTCTGGATGTGGATTTCGCGTCTGTTTGATCCATCAACGCCCATTTCTACGTGCGAGGGAAAATCACCGTGCAAAACATGTTTAAGCCTTATTTCGCTAAGCATGTATATAAATTGAGAGGGAGTGAGTATAAATAACTTTATAGAAACTTCAAGCTGATAGATCATTTCAAACTCACCTTCATCTCTCCGACCAAATCCTCTTATGGAGAATATTTACCGCGCTGGATATTGGGTAACGCTTCAGAAATAAAGTTAATCAGAGCACAGTCAAATATATGTATGACGGTTTATGAATATGTCAAAGTGACGTTTCTAATTCTGTGAAAGTACTACTTTGTAACATAATAAATAACAAATAGGTAAATTATCTAATGCAACGATGCTTATATTCATAATGCATATATTTGTATAAGTTGTATATATACAAATACTGTAAAAAAAAAAAAACTATATATAACGTGTGTGTATCTATCTATCTATCTATCTATCTGTCTGTCTATCTATCTATCTATCTATCTATCTATCTATCTATCGA
>NW_015554065.1:207341-223851 GCF_001515605.1 Sinocyclocheilus anshuiensis
TCTGTCTGTCTATCTATCTATCTATCTATCTATCTATCTATCTGTCTGTCTGTCTATCTATCTATCTATCTATCTATCTATCTATCTATCGAGACCGAGTTTCAGCCAACATTGTATTAAAGTAGAAATTAACATTTAAGAGTTGAACTTTATTCAAAACTGACATGCATTACAGATTTATTTTATTTATGTTTTGTATGAAATTATGAATGATTCCGAAGCTGTAGATGTGTATGTATAATGTATTAAAAATATTGCTTTAATTACAGTAAATTGTAAATATAAATAAATATAAATTAGAAATGCGTGTGCATTAGATATCTATACATCTATGTATATTTTTATGTCTGTATCTCTCTCTCTCTCTCTCTATAATGTATACACACACACACACACACACATTTGGAAATGTTAATGAACATGCAATGCATTTTTTGCAATACAAACCTAATGCAACAGTTTATTTGCAAGTATTTCTATATGTTGATATATACAAATACTGTAAAAAAAAATGTCAAAATGTATAAACCGGTTATCATTATTATTTCACATTGGCATAAAGTAATCAGGTTAAAAATTAAGTCTTTTTTTTTTTTTAATTCAATAAAACAGTTTTTATGTGTGTGTGTGTGTGTGTGTGTGTGTAAAACGTAGAAATTTGAATAAATATAAAGTAATAGAAAAACTTCAAATATAAAGTAAAAACACTTCCTTCGTCCTGGAGTTGAGATTTTATTTGGTTCCAGTTTTAAGAACTCCGACTCAGACTCTGACTTCTTTTTCATGCATGTATTTATTCTTTCCATCTGGATGTTAATTATCATTTCAGTATCGTGTTGACCGGACAGCACAGCTGTGTTTCCAGCAGATCACAGACAGACAGACAGCTCTGGCTCTTTGGCTGCTTACCAAGTAATGTGATCAATCAGAGGTACTTCAGAAATCCTGCAATCACAGGTGTGTCACTCATAAACAAACATGCTGCCCCAGCTTGAGTTCACGGAGGGCATCTGTCCCGCTGTGAACTCTCACGCGCCCCTGGAAGCTTTTCCCTGCTCGTGCATGGTTCTTGTGTCTGGAGACAAAGAGGGAGGATCAGCCCTGTTGACCCTGAAAGATGCTCACGGATGGGCCTAATCAGATTAGCCCAGTGTGACAAACGGGAGATGATGATGTCATGGCTCTGCTGGCCCGGTCATGTGACCGGATAAAACGGTGAGAGGTTAATGCTTAAATTGAGTTTGTGCTCTGATCTGGGATCAGATGACTACTGAAGTGTTACTTAACCAGAAACTTCATTAGAGAACCAGGCTAAATTATATGCTATAAAATTATTTTTTCACTAAATTCTGATTGGATGAGCCACCTTAGAAGCCATTTGTAAAATGCAGAATATTAATAATAGTATTTATTTAGTTATACAATATACAGCGTTAGATCTCTTCTTATTGGTGGCACAAAAATGCCACTAATTTAGCCATTTTATAAGGTGTGCACAGCAATTTTGCATCATTCTCTTTGGCTGCATGACAATAAAATAATATATTTTTACATTATTGTATACTTATTTTATAATGTAAATATATATTTTTTTAATGTTTACGAAAGTTTAAATAAATATAATTACATATTTAAAAACAATACAACACTTAAATTTCTATAAATGTAATTTTCCATTTTTTTTAAATAAACAGACATTTATATTTATTCTCCTTGTCTCCATTGCTTCTTCTCTAAACGTTGGGCTGTCAAGTTTCTCCTTTTATCACGCCACCGGTCATCCCAGTATAGATGCAACATCTGTATTTCATTGCCGCTGGAGTAATGATAAACACACTCTCACAGCTGATCCAAAACACACATCGCATGGATGGAGCTGAGTGCTGGATATATTACTGTTAAAACACCTTTGAATTGATTTCTTCAGGCCCTGGTTCCCCAGAGAGGCCTGCGGGATTACGGGAGGATTTTCCAGGCTGCCTTGTCCTACGCAATCAGATGAAATGTGCAGGCTTGCAGAGACTCGGCAAATGAAACTTCACTAGATCTGTCCGAAGTCACACAGGGTTAAGTTGTGTTGGATGAACAGAAGAATCCTCTTTTCCATCCTGATTGGTCAGTATAGGCCATGTGACACTCTACATCTTCTGAAGTCATAAGATATGCTTTGTATGAGGAAGAGATCCAAATTTGAGTCATTATTTACTGACATTTTCCACTGCAGCTGTCCAATCGCATTCACACAGTTTTCAATTCAAATATGACGTGCTACATTACGGTCGCAACTTACGGGGACATGGTGATGGAAAAATATATATTTCAGTGCTTTTGCATTTGCTGGCAAAACCTTTGCACTCCCTCAAGAAATGTTACGTTCGCTCGCAAAACGTTGGATTCCCTCAAGAAACCTTGTATTTGCTAGCAACACTTTTGAATTCCCTTGAAAAACTGTCTTTTCTCTGTATATTCTATATTCTCAAGCAAAAAAAAAAAAATCATATTTCTGAGCAACTTTGCATTTGCTGGCAACATTTGTGCAATTCCTGAGAAACATTGCGTTAGCTAGAACAACTTTTACATTTTCCTTTTAAAACTTCCTTTAAAATGGCTTTTTTGCTTGCAAAATTGTGTTCCCTGAAGAAACGTTGCATTTGCTTGCAAAATATTTACGTTCCCCCAAGAAACATTGCGTTGGCTCTCAAAACTTTTGCGTTCCCCTGAGAAACATTGCAGTCGCTCAAATGTCCGCACTAAATGTTTTTGCGTTGCGTTCCCCCGGGAAACTTAGCATTTGCGTGCAAAATATTAATCAGTGTCTTGCACACCTTCCTGAGGAAAGGACATGGACCAGAAGACATTGCAATTACTAAATGATATTTAGACAGACTTAAAGAAGTTCCAGATCTATACTTGTGCTCTTATTATTTCAGTTATTTTGCCTTTAATGTAAATAAACATGTGCAAACAATATACTTGCTCTTGTGAATTTATTTTGATGTTAATTACATTGTGCGAGCTGTCTCTTTAATACCGTGTGGCTTATATACATGTTGCTACTGATTGGGCTGACATTTTTGACACACCCACCAAACAAGAGAAAACGCATCTCAAACCCCGTTGCACACCGTTTCCAGGAAACATGTCGTTCAAACCGGAAACTGTAGCAAAATGTTACGCACCGGTTTGAGCTTGAACTTGCCCCTGATCTTTCGCGTTCCCCTGAAAAACGTTGCATTTGCTGGCAAATCTTTTGAGTTTCTCAGAGAAACTTTCCGTTCGCTCATAAAATGCACACATACCTTGAGAAACTTGGCACTTGTTTTCAACGAATGCATGTTTTGCAACATAAAACGTTTGCAAGAGAACATGAAAGCCCTGGATGTAATTTTTTCCTCTCAATGGCCCTATATGGGCTCCATAGCGTCTTGCATATTATGACACAACTGAACAATTAAAATCTGAGAACTATACCAAAAGAGAAGGGTTTCAACAAATAATGAATTACATTTTGGTCTTGATGCACCATATTTGAGTTGAATATCTCTGCAAATGAGATTCGAGATGGTTTGACATCTCAAAACCATTGGTTTCTGTGTGTCTTGAAATTGATCATGACTTAAGTAACTTGAATAAGCATACGCATAAATCAGATTTCAGAGCTTCAATGGTCAAGTTTCAAATAATAACTTTGTGCAAAAAGCTATTGTGTGTCTTTAGAAAACTTGAAATATAGTGCACAAGTGCTTTTATGGTCTTTTTGGACTTCGAAAGCCCTTTTATTGTATAAAACGTTGTGTTTCACAGGTTTGCAACGACACCAGGGTGAGTAAATGATGACAGCTTTTTATTTAGTTCTTTCATTTTGGGGTGAACCGTTCCTTTAAGTGCACAAAGCTTATTTTCTTATGATAATCAGCTCTGTTTTCCTAATTCACCCTTTCCTTTGCTCTCTGTTTCTTTCATTAGCTTTCCCGAGTGTATTTTCAAAGGCTCATCACGGAAGCTTGTCTTATCTGATTAAAAGCGAATTAAAACAAAAGATTTCTCGGCACGGCCTGCTTTAATTACCAGCACTTTGAACCCCGAGCGTGCAAAGCGTGGCGTTGTTCTCGTCACTACAAGACGGCACAATTGGAGGAGATGTGCGCGCTTGCACGCGCAATCAGCGGGTTCCTCGAGTTCTCTCGCGCAACTTCACCCGTGCGTGCAAACCGAGCCGAAAGCGCTAACGAATCTAATGACTAATGATGTGCAGGTGTTTGCCACCGATCCGGCCGCTGTAACTGCGCTTCATTTTGCAGTGCAGCAGTTGGCGAGCGCTTGGGAAAGCTGGTCGTGATTCAGTATGTTTGGCGTGTCGTTTGTGCTGAATGGTGCATATGAATGTAATCTGTCTCTGGGGACGAGGGGCCCCGCTAGAACCTGACACGAGAGAGACAGACGTAATCTGAGAGAAAAAAGGCCGCTCCATACAGCACTACAATGTGCATTAAGATCTCTGCCAGGTTAGTGAGGGTACCGCGCCACATGCTGGTGGATATTTAAACTGTCAGTCATTTCAGAAACTCGCTGATCACCACCAAATGCATAATATAAAATATTTCACCAGATACCGTTTTTTTCCCAGCAGTTTCTTTAACAGTGTGAAACAGACGTTTATAATAGTTTTCTAGTTTCTAGATATTATGCTATGGAGACAGATTTTTTTAATGAATCAGTCTGTATCAAAAGGCTTTTTAAAGTCATTTAATATTCATAAATCTCACGTAAATTCATCAAAAAGGAACTTTGCATGGTATTTATTTACTTACTATGGTACCATAGTAAATGTGACAAGTGTGACAATTGTGTTGTTTGCAGTTTGCACACTGTATAAAAAAAATAAAGTAAAAATAGGGCACAATGTATTGTATTAATATTGAAGGTTTATGAAAGAGCAGGTGTTTTACCTGTATTTTGAATTTTCCACTTAATTGCATTGTGTTTTAAGGTTAACAGAAATTCCTGGATAATGTCTTGGCAGAAAATTACTTTTTTTGTTTTTAAACAGTGCATTGCTTAGCATGCACATTGGTTTATGAGTATAAAAGTGAATACAAATTTCAGCTAAATTAGACTTAAATTCAGTTTTGTGCTATCCAGTAGCCAGTATAATATGACAGTTACTGTAATATTGACCTCTGCACATACTTTGTCTTCTACTGGTTACTACCAAAAAAAAAATGTACTGGTAATTTTCTGCCAGGACAAAAACTAACTAAAACAACTTGACCATGGTACAGCTGTTTATATATACATACATTCATATAGAGGGAGAGATGTTTCTATGGTACTATTATTTTGTGATTTATATCAAAGTACCACATTACCATCTGCAATTGCATGGTACTGTGTAGTTTTGTGCGTATTGTTTAGTATTTAGTAGTATCATTGTTTAGTTTACTAGTTTTGTAAGTGAAGATACGTTTATGAGAGTATTTGGTGCTAATATTTGATATGTATTGATATGGTAACGCTGTACAAGCATAAAAATGTTGTCATAGCTAACGCACGTCTGGTTGTCTATTTATATTTTTTTCTGGAAGAATCGATTTTTATTATCAAGCTAAATGCCTATCATTTATTATTCCAGGGACCTCCTGGGCTGATCCAGCTCTTCTGTGTTAGTATGTTACTCATTGGATTATTGGTAGTCTATTAGTTGTGTGTTTGTGTGTGTTTGATATCTAATATACTGAAGATAAACGGCCTGACAACTGCATTTGCTCATTCACAGCCTGCTGTTTAAATGATGTACACAAGAACGTGATAATGGAAAAAAAAAAGTAACTTTGAGTGGAAAATACCTAGCGGCAGTTCTTCACAATTTGAATCGCTCCGGCGACATCTACTGGCAGCCCTGAGTACTGCATCGTTCCAGTGTGAGGCGTGCAGTGAAGCTTTATTTTGTTACTCAAACAAGCTTGCTTTTCCACGTTAACTTCCAAAACATTCTTGTCATAAAACATAGTATATTTCTGAGAAAAATGAAAGAATTACCTCTAGCTGTGGTCTCTAAACCTACGATTAACCTGATGTAGGTTGATGCTGAATTAGATTTTTTCCTTGCATCGCTCCGCTTAATAGTGTTTCTCTGTGATTTAGCCCTGGAGATGTGTCTGTAATAGCATATGGTTTCCAGGCCTAATTACTCTAAATGCAATTTATGTTTATTAACTTTTGCATCCAGGGAGAACTGCACAACTCATTTATTAACCAACTGTCCTCCTTTCTTACTGTCCGATAATTTATAGCGGGATTCAATCAAGTTCCCGTAAGTAAAACCGATGATTTTTACTTTCGTTGACGGGAAAGCACTCGATGGTTAGGCCGCTGTGGGCCTCTGGTCAACAGAATACTTTTTGCAGTCTTCAGCCACGTCCCATTGACGGATTTTGACCAAAAGCAAATAAACTGAGAACATTAGAGCAGAACGCAAAGTATGCAGTGTGATAAAATCCACTCTCATTCAAGTCCGTTAACAAAATTATTAAGTCGTATTTAAATTACATTTTTTTTTGTACCAGTTATTACATAAAAAAGGCAATAAAAACCTCAAACCTGGATTTGTTGTCATAGTTTGGCATTATTTTTCTGTCAGTTTACTGTCTATCCAAGAAGACCAGCTTGAACCAGGTAAGACCACCAAATTTAGTTTGGTTTAATATGCATAAATGTGTGTTTTTGTATTTGTATTTGCTGTGTATGTTTTGTTGCTTCCTAGAGTCTGATAGGATTAGCTTAGCAACATGCTAACAGCAAGACTGCACACTATAAGAAGAGTTATCGTCACTAGAGCTATAAATGGCCCAATGTGGATGTCAGATTTACCACTTTATCTTTTATTAGCACAAACTTCATTAACCATGTGTTTATGCGAAGGCTAATTAGCAAGCCTAATGGAGGCCAGCTGGTCACCCGGGTTAGAGTCCTGCTCAAAGTGAGTGCGAGTTGTAGGACGCGGGGGATTACATTGGTGCCGTGACCCGGATAGGAGTGAGGTTTAGGGGGGTGAGTGTAACGGAGGCCAGATGGTAGGTGCTCTGCAGGTAAACTTCACTCCCCTGATCTCAAGAGGCACACTAGCATCTGATGCTGAAGGCTGTGGTCTTTAGCCTCCTTGTTAGTGCGCCTGCCTCCCATGCGGGCAACCCGGGTTCAAGCTCCACTCAGGGGTGTCTTTCCCAAAAACAACTATGGTCGCAAGTTCTGTCGTTACCAATAGAGTTCAATGGAACTTACCACCATAGTTAGTTAACGATGTTTTTGGGAAACACACCCCAGAGTGAGTGTGAGTAGGACCTGGGGGGGGTGATTACATTGGTGCCGTGACCCGGACAGGAGTGAGGTTTAGGGGGCCGAGTGTAACAGAGGCCAGATGGTAGGTGCTGTGCAGGTAAACCTCATTCCCCTGATCTCAAGAGGCACACTAGTGACTGATGCTAGAGGCTGCGGTTTTTTGCCTCCTTGTTAGTGCGCTTGCCTCCCACGCCAGTGACCCGGGTTCGAGTCCTGCTCAGAGCGGGTGTGAGTAGTAGGACCCGTGGGGTTTACACCAGCTCAGAATAAAAATGTTTGCAAGTAACACATCTAATCAGTGTTGTCATGATGTCATTTTCCTGTTTCCAGAGTGATTATGCTGCATTCCAGACAACTCTAAATTCAGATTTTTCCCACCTCCTACTTGGGAAATAACATCTAAAATGTCTAGGTTTTAACTGCTTGAAGTTGGACATCCGACTTGTGAACTCGGGCAGATCAATCAACCCTGACTTAAGCGAGACGCGTCATTTGACCTCACTGCATCCAACAAGCATAGTGTGGAGCTACCTCGTGTCAAACTTAAAACCATTACACATTAAGCTTATAAAATGATACCTTAATTTTTGCTTTACGTCAGCTGTTTTCAAAACGAACAGCAGCATTTTATGTTAATTTTTTTCTCAGTCTTTCCCCATAATTGACGCAAAAACATGAAATGCTCTCGTTGTGTCATGGCGAAATCATGAGGTCAATATGTTAACGTGACGTGTGATTGACTCGAACTCACTGAGGTTTGAAGTGGGACATTTCAACTTGAATGTTCCCACTTCCGACCTCATCTGGAACGCGGCATTAGTCACATGACATTTGCTGCTCAGGTGATTGGCTCAGAAAGATCTGTCGTCTGCGAGAGCAAAGATGGCCGGATTGAAATCTCCAGACCACCATGTTTATACAGGTAACAATTGTATGCGCACACAATTTAGTGACTAAATTTAGACTAAATCTTCCTCAGTCGTATGCCACGTACCCATAGTTTTAGTAGCTTTAGTAAATGTGGATTTTTGTCTCCACACCAGTTTTTCCAGACGTTCCTGGTGGCCCAAAACAGTCATCTGTCACTCATCGGCCCAGAAAACAGCACCTAATGGCTTTCACAAGTCAGCGTGGAATAATTGTTTATAATCCATCAGCCAGGCCTGTTTGAGTTCAAAATTGAGAGCTGAGCTCATTTTGCATATGGCGAATTTAAAACCAGCCTAATGTGGAAAATGAAACACTAGCATTTGAAAAACACAACTTTATTAACAGGTCTGAGAATGCCATTGACATCCACGTTGACGATGAGGTCATGTTTACACAGCGTCTGCTTGAAGATGAGTCCCAGAATGCACACACACATTCATGCAATGCTAACGGTTGTCTTTTCTTTCTTGCAGCCAGTAGACATCAGACAGAAGCTCATAGATGAAGCTAGATCTTTTGTAGTCCACAAAATCACAGACCAAACAAACGATAAAACCCAGTTTGATTAAAAAAATTAAAAAAAAGTATTGCATCTTGGTTTAGCATCATGCTAACACCAAACTTTGTTAGCATCGTTTGTAAGTTGAATCTCCTGTGAGTGTCCTACAGAGTTGTTCCCTATCTAGTGGACTCCAGATCAGTCACTTCTGAGGTTTCATGACATTTAAAGGATTAGGTCACTTCCAGAATAGAAATTTCCTGATGATTTACTCACCCCCGTGTCATACAAGATGTTCATGTCTTTCTGTCTTCAGTCGCAAAGAAATTAAGGTTTCTGAGGAAAACATTCCAGGATTTTTCTCCATGTAATGGACTTCAATAGGGATCAATGGGTTTGAAGGTCCAAATTAGAGGTCTGCTACCCGGGTTCGGGTTAATGTTTAATGAATAGCTTCGGGTTCGGGTCGGGCTCGGGTTTATAGCTAAACTAAAACTATATGCAGTAGCCTAGGCTACGCTGCTTTCATAGACGCACGCACACACATTAGTGCACATGACAACACAGCACGGAAACTTTTATTAGTAAAATAGCTTCGACAGGCTACTGATACGTCAGAATGCTGCTCATAGACTTCAGTTCAGCATTCAACACAATCATCCCTCAACAGCTCATTCACAAACTGGTCCAGCTGGGGCTCAACACTTCGCTGTGCAACTGGCTGTTGGACTTTCTGACTGGAAGACCTCAGGCAATTCGGGTAGGCAGCAACACATCCAGCACCATCACACTGAACACTGGGGCCCCCCAAGGATGTGTGCTGAGCCCCCTCCTCTTCACTCTGCTGACCCACGACTGCACACCGTCACACAACTCCAACCTCTTCATTAAGTTTGCGGATGACACGACTGTAGTGGGTCTCATTAGCAACAGAGATGAGACAAACTATAGGAGCGAGGTGAGCCGCCTGGCCGGGTGGTGCAGTGACAACAATCTCTCTCTGAATGTGGAGAAGACGAAGGAGATTGTTGGTGACTTCAGGAGAGTGCGCACTCACTGTTAGTGTTATCTGTATGCACCAAGGGTCTGAGAGTAACGCAATTTCAATTCTCTGTGTGTATGTGCTGTACATGTGGAAGAATTGACAATAAAGCAGACTTGACTTGACTTGACTCACAACTTTATATTTCTCTGCAATGAGGGGTTTTTGAAGTAACTAAGACTCATTGCTTGTAGAGAGAGGCGTGCAGATGCAGGTTCACACATGCAACTTTCATCCCCCTCCCTCTCTCTCTCTCTCTCTCTCTCTCTCTCTCTCTCTCTAATTCAAATAAATTATATAATTAATTAATTCAAATAAATGCGATCTTACCGCACTGCATGTCTGTGTCTGATTTAAAGCAGGCCGAATGCTAACGAGCCTTAACTGACGAAAATGACCATAATTTGCACGATGGAAGAATTATCGTCTTGTCGTATACAACCATTCAGAAACTCGGCAGAATTTATGTGACCACTGCACCCGATGTTCATTAACTTTCATAACTGATAAGTGTTTTTTCTTTTGCCTTGTGAACTGGCCGAGCCTTAATGATTCTGTTTCTTTACATGTATTTGTTTACTGACCGTTGCATGCAATTGTGAAATACAGCTTCTTTTTTTTAATTGGCTATTCGTTGTGGTAAAAAAAAAAAAGATTTCGGGTCGGGTTCGGGCTCTAAATTGAACTGTGCCGCTCGGGTCGGGCCGGGTCAGACGATCTCGGGTACGGTTCGGGCTTCAGTTTAAAGCCCGTGCAGACCTCAAGTCCAAATTGCAGTTTCAGTGCAGCTTCAAAGAGCTCTACATGATCCCAGCCGAGGAATAAGGCTCTTATCTAGAGAAACCATCGCTCATTTTCTAAAAAAAAATACAAATTTATATACTTTTTAACCACAAATGCTCATCTTGCACTAGCTGGACTACGTAATGAGTGAAGTCCAGCTAGTGCAAGACGAGCATTTGTGGTTACAAGTATATACATTTTAATCTTTTTTAGAAAATGAGCGATGGTTTCTCTAGATAAGAGCCTTATTCCAAGGCTGGGATCGTGTAGAGCTCTTTGAAGCTGCACTGAAACTGCAATTTGGACCTTCAGCTCGTTAGTCCCTATTGAAGTCCATTATATGGAGAAAAATCCTGGAATGTTTTCCTCAAAAACCTTACTTTCTGTTCGACTGAAGACAGAAAGACATGGGTGAGTAAATTATCAGGGCATTTTTATTCTGGAAGTACACTACTCCTTTAAGATGCTGTCTTAGAAGTTAGCTGCCAAGTTAGTGAGTGAACGGCAAAGTAGCATGTTTTGAAACTGCGCTTAACTTATCTTAACTGGTTTAAATTGGTCTTGTTTTGTGGTTAAGCTGGTTTAGCTAGCTGGCCATGTGACGAGCCACAAAACCTCTCTAAAACCATCAAAGCCTGATTTGAACTGCTAGGAAACCGACAAACTAACCTAGGCTAGTTGTTCCCTATCTAGCAGATTCCAGATCAGTCGCTTCTGAGGTTTCATGACATTTAGGATGTTGTCTTAGAAATTAGCTTGCTAGTTAGTGAATAAACAGCAAAGTAGCATGTTTTAAAACAGCACTAATGTGTTTATGGAACCAGTCCTGCATTACAATCCATCTTAAATCAGACTAAGATGGTTTGCTGGATTAAATTGGTCTCCTTTTGTGGCCAGGCCGGTGCTTAGCTAGTTAGCTGGCTGGCATCCGAGCCTGACTGTGTGACAAGAGCCACAAAACCACTCTAAGACCATCAAAATAGACTAGCCTAGCCTGATTTGAAAGGCTAAGAAACCTTTAAAAAGTTTATTTAGCCGCTTAAACGTAATTTCGATCGTCAGCACTGATGGATAAATAAACATGTTTTTTTCTTGGAAAAAAAGGGGTTATATTAGCTCACACAGAATGAGGCTAACGCTACAGGCTAGGCTAACTTGAGGCAGGGATTGGCCAGGTAAGCTGTCATTATCCGAAGAGAGATCATGTTATTAACATGTCACACGTTAGCCAGTTTAATGAGAGCAACTTGATTGATTGCGCGAGTTCTTCATGTGATAGTGGAAAAGTCACAAGTGATTATATTTTCTTTGACAAGGAGCGCTAGCTTCGATTTCTAACCCAAACCCAAGGGTGCGGATAATCCCACAAGGCCACTGGAAACATCGCATCGCCGCTTTTCTCGCCCTTAATGATGAACGAACTAAGGTGAATGATGAAGTTTCGGGTATCAATCTTCAAAAAACATCCACACGTATCGCATTAGCTGCCAGGCCGAAGGCTGACCAACAGTTGTACCATGTTTTGATTCTGTGTGAAAGAAATCTGTGCGATCGCCAAGAGCTCCGAGCCACAATTTCTCATACAGTCGTCTACGTTTACTGCAGATTTCCTGCTGAATGTAAAGTGAACATCTAATATTGTATAAACAGTAATGAGTAATGAAGTGTGTGTGTGTGTGTTGTAAGACTGATTTCAGTAAAGTCGATGGACATCTGAGAACACAATGCATTCGTGAGGGCAGTTGAAGTATGTCATCATTTTTGTGTTAAAATAGTCGTAATTATGACATCAGTTGCGTCCAAGTAATAAACTAAAGTAATTAAAATTAAATTTAAAAAATGCACATCAGGTGTGTTTTTGCTTTGTTTTTAATCAATTTATGAAGGTAATAAACCAAATATTAAACTAAAGTAATTAAAATTAAATTTAAAAAATGCACATCAGGTGTGTTTTTGCTTTGTTTTTAATCAATTTATGAAGGTAATAAACCAAATATTAAACTAAAGTAATTAAAATTAAATTTAAAAAATGCACATCAGGTGTGTTTTTGCTTTGTTTTTATTCAATTTATGAAGGGATAATAATTTAATTAATTTTACAGATGTAAATTTACCGATGTGATTTTGTGGGAATGTGACGTGATTATTATCTGTCAACAAAATGTCTGTTATTGTTGGGGCAATTAATGCATTTGTATGAAATAATAGGAAAATAATAATGTTTGTTTATTATTCGGTCATTAAATATATTTAAAAACAGGAAAATTGGAAAAAAAAAGTGGGGTAAGAAAAAATAAATGTAATTAAAAGAAACGACATGATTTTGAGTAAAAACAGTTTAATTTTGAAATTTTTTTTGCGGCAAAAAATGTAGTAGTATTTGGACAATTAATACATTTGTATTTAATAATAGGAAAATAATATTGTATTTATTATTTGATCATTTAAATATATTTTCCTATTTAAAACACTAAAACATTTAAATCATTTTTTTCATTTTATTCAAGTACAAATATCTAAACATTGTAAAATCAAGATACATTAAACTGAGAAGCAGAATGACTTAAGATATTAAGTCTCATTTTGTGGAAAATGTATGAAAATTAAGTGAGTTTGTGCTTAAAACAAGAAAAAAATATTTGCAAGTGGGGTCAGAAAAATAAAATTAATTCAAAGGGATAACAAGATTATTTTACTAACCCTATTTGCAGATATTCTTTCTTGTTTTCAGCTAAAAACTCACTTGATTTTGATAATTTTCAGAAAACAAGACTTCATATCTTGAATAATTTTGCTTCTCAAATAAATGTATCTTAAATTAGGAATGTTTAGATATTCTGGAAACCAAGACAATAATTCTCATCATTTTTATTTTATTTTTTTTGCAGTGTACAGTTTAAATGGTTTTCTGCCTTGCATTTTAATGTGGAAATGAAACGAAATAAGTTAATGCAAACTTTGGTAAACAAATAAATGTTAATAAATATTTTTACAAATATTTTAATTAATATTGTAATTTAATAAATATAAAAAATATATATATTGCATACCACTGACTGTAGTAAAGGGGTGACCTAATAATATATATTTTTTTACATCAGTTTCCATTTCAGTAATAAAATTGTCAATATTTAAAATGTGAAAAATACTTACAAAATTTTCCGACAGTAATTAATGATTCAGACAGCAATTAAATAATTTCAATTTAAATATTTTTTTTTGCAGGTGGTAGAAAAACAAGACATTCTTGATTTGAATAGCAAAAAATCACAGACTAGCTCCTGTAAATGTTGAAATTATGTTAAAATGCGAATTGTCAGACCATTAATGCGTATTGCATTCTCAGCATTGCCACCAGGGGTGCTATTTTCATTTGAATGCCATGAGTTTTCATTTCATGCCAACTTTAGCTTTAACACATATTAATACACAATCTCTTGGTGAACTGGGACGTAAAACTGCTGTCTGTTTAAGCTTTAGAAAAAGAGGAGTGTGTAGTGTGTGTATGCATGTTTTGGATTTGTAAATGCACACCACACCCCACGTTTATTAAACCCACTGTCTTATTAAACATCTGCTGACGGTAGACAGCATGCATAAAACATTCAGAAGATTTATTGAATTTTATTTTCGCCTGATGTAATTCTGCTATGCGTTACATATTCAACCAAATTTAACTGGCCCTCATAACTTCAGTTCAGCTTAATACTTTTCTTATTTTAAGATCTCACGCATAAGCTTATTGATTTTTCAACACATTCTCACGCCGAACTTGTCAAATATTGAGCCTACGGTTACCAGACACGCAGGATCTCTTCAATAGTGGACAGCTCAGGCGTGGGAACAGGCTTGATTTTTATCATGTTTAAAAGAGAAATATAGTTTAACATGCACTTGGTTGCAAAGCAATACACAAAAAAACCAGCAGGATCATTTTGCAAAATTGACGCTTTTTGTGTTTCTCAGGAACATGTTGTAATGTGAGGGAATAAATCCGTGCTGGATGTGGATCTATATGCAGGTAATTTATTAAAGTAACAAGGGAAACTAAAGTCCAGGAACACAAGAAACAAGGAACAGGAAACACGAGCAAACACAACACCATTACATTGGGCTTCGAAGCTTGTATCAAAAAAACGAATCATCTCTGAAGCAGTGTAGAAGAGCTTATTTTTATTTCATTTTTTTTACCTTTATTTAACCAGGAAATTAAAAACTCTTGAGATTTAAAATTGCATTTACAAGAGGGTCCTGGCCAAGATAGGCAGCACATTTAGTTACACATAAAACAAAATACATTCGTTTACATACACAGAAACATACACAAATCACTCAAAACATTTACAATCAGCTTGATTCATTTTGCCATAACCACGTGATCTGTGACGTCCGAAACTTAGTTTTCACACTCAACCACGTGACTGCTTCATATTCTGATTCAAATAATGCGAACCCCTTGCGTAGGTTTCAAGTGTCATGCACTTCATTCATAAGAATAAATCATAATACGAATAAATATTTACATGTGTAGTTTTGTGCATGTTCAGTTTGTATTAATCCCCACTTCACAAACACTTCAACTGGCCAATCCACAATAATCTCCATTTTATTTTTATCGTATATGCCTACATGAGCCATGCTTATTTTTTCATAAATTTATTCACAGACTCATTTATTCATACTTTGTGTGAGTACAATGACATTTTTAGTTTTTATTGCTTTACATGGTTTTCGTAGCACAAATTGATTTATTTTTATGAAGTGGCTGGGATGTTTGGGACGCAAAGGCACCTTTTTCCACCTTTGACCACAAGATGTCATTAGTGTGCAGCGTGCTGAAAAGCTTCGAAGCTAGTGATGGCCGCTTTTGAAACACTGCTTCATGAAGCTTCGAAACCTTTGCGAATCAGTTGTTTCGAAACAGTGGTTCGGAGCGCGTATCAAAATGCCAAAGTCACGTGATTTCAGTAAACGAGGCGTCGTTACGTCATAACTGTTTCGAAACGTTTCGAAATTTCAATAGTTCGCCTTAGGGGGGCCCATGAATCATGCAAGTTCACTGAGATCGCACCACTGCATCAGCGTCTATGGTTATACGATCTCGGATTAGTTTGATCAATTTGTAGACATTAATGAGACATTTGTGTAATTAAAAGAATGAGTAGTAGTTAATATTCTCTTACTGGCCTGTTTAGACAAGCTCTCCATAAAACAAACAAAACAAGCCCTTGCAAATTAATAATAATAATTTTAAAGACGCATAGGCCTCTTATACAGACACTTCATTTTTAATGGTATTTTATTATTTTGATTGCATTTAATATATTATACATACTTCTTTCGCCCCGGATTCTGAAGTGCACATTGGATGGACACTTTACTATCCCATGAGGCCACGGGAAAGGATTTATGAACGGCAGTGAAGCGGCACAACGGATGCTGGTAGGTCACGTGACCGTAACAACATGGCGGATGTAGTACGTCCGAATTTCATTCATACTACCCATATTCATACTAAATAGAACATACATTTTTAACGGTTGTGAAGTTAATTCAAATGTAGTACCTACTCAGACAGTACGTGATTTCGGACGCACCGAGGGACTAGACATGGAGAGTGATCATTGAGTAACTATGGCAACCAAAAAGGGTAACTATGGACACAAACAAGGCACACAGCAAACAGGGGCACGACGATATGTAACACATGCACGTTGTAACCTTTGTTTTTATTTTAGCCATTTTTAGTAAAATACAATCTTGAAATGGCAACCTTTACCATTGATAACATTCTTATAAACACCTTATTCCAAGTGTTATTTTAGTAGAATTGAGATACAAATCTAGTTTTTCAATTAGTTTTAATTTTCCTTTTTTCCATTAGTTAAAGTTTTAGTAATTTTCTTTTGTCTCTCCGC
>NW_015554065.1:224056-234572 GCF_001515605.1 Sinocyclocheilus anshuiensis
CCCCCCCCCCCGCTTTTTTTTAAATTTGTCTGTATAGTTATTATAATTTTTTTTATTTTGGTTTTTCATTGATTTTAGTACATCAACTTAAACAAAGCAAAAATTAGAAATGTTGCATTGGCAACTAGCTGAAATATATATATATTTTTTTAATATATTTTTTAATTAAGTTAACACATTTTATTTCAAGTAACAAAAATATTATTGATTTAGGTTTTAGTTAACTATAATAACCCTTGAAGTATCAAGACTTGCGCATAATTCAAGTAACTTTTAATATTTTTTTACTTTATTTTTTTTTTCAAGGGATCTTCTTTCTTATATATTTTTGTCTTATTTTCTAGTATAAATACCTATATTCTTAAACCAAGATGAATGTACCTCAGATGCAAAATGACTAGATATTAAGTCTTGTTTTCTGAAAACGTTTTTGCTGAAAACAAGAAAAATATCTGCCAATGGTCTCAGAAAAATACACTTCTTTACTGTGAATTTAATTTGAATTTTTCTTTTAACATATTGGCAACTAGCTGAAATATATATATTTTTTTTTTATATATTTTTTAATTAAGTTAACACATTTTATTTCAAGTAACAAAAATATTATTGATTTAGGTTTTAGTTAACTATAATAACCCTTGAAGTATCAAGACTTGCGCATAATTCAAGTAACTTTTAATATTTTTTTACTTTATTTTTTTTTTCAAGGGATCTTCTTTCTTATATATTTTTGTCTTATTTTCTAGTATAAATACCTATATTCTTAAACCAAGATGAATGTACCTCAGATGCAAAATGACTAGATATTAAGTCTTGTTTTCTGAAAACGTTTTTGCTGAAAACAAGAAAAATATCTGCCAATGGTCTCAGAAAAATACACTTCTTTACCGTGAATTTAATTTGAATTTTTCTTTTAACATAGATGTTTTCTTCTTGTTGTAAGTTAATTTTGATACATTTGTCAGAAAACAAGACGTAATATCTTAAGTTATTTTGCTTCTGAATTCAATTTACCTTGATTTAAGAATGCTTAGATATCTGTACTGGAAAATCAAGACAAAACTACTGAATAAGAAAAGCATTTTTTTCCGCAGTGTACAGAAAATCCACAACTGATATAAACTGTATTGATTTGATCCGACGGCTCTAACTATGATCTCCAGAAGTGTACCAAGACAAATGATTTCACCGCAGTGTACAGAAAATCCACAACTGATATAAACTGTATTGATTTGATCCGACAGCTCTAACTATGATCTCCAGAAGTGTACCAAGACAAATGATTTCATAAACAGGTGCTTGACACCACACCGTAATTATACACTAGATAATGGGGAATTACGGGAGAGGTGATAAATCAATATTCTCTTACAGCGACAGCAGCAGTATGTAAAACTACTCTACACTCCACATCATATTTCAAGCAGGAGTTCAGACCGCATTCCTGTTACGCCCCGGTTGGCAGCTGCATTGTCGGGTCCGTCTGCATGCTATGTGTAATTGAGAATTTGCATTTCCTTCGCATGAATAATTCTTCAGATGCGGATTGTGTGCGTGGCTCGCGTTGTCAGTGTGATTTCATTCGTCAGTGGTTGAAACTCAACTGCTCTTATCTCCATTTCCTCTGGTCGGCCTCCCGCCACACTGTGAAAAATGATCTTCTTACTTGGTATTTCTGTCTTGTTTTCCAAAACAAATATCTAAACATTCCTAAATCAAGATACATTTACTTGAGAAGCCAAATGGTTTTGTTTTATAAAAAATGTATCTTGTTTTCTGAAAAATTAATCCAAATCAGTTGAGTTCACGCTTAAAACCAGAACAATTATCTGCCATTATGTTGAAAGAAAATTAAAACTTAATTCAGAGGGAAAACATTTATTTTTCTGACCCTATTGGAAGATAATTCTTCCGGTTTTCAACAAAAACTGACAATTTTTCAGAAAACAAGCAAGCATCTAGCAATTCCTTAGCAACCACCTAGAACACCCTAGCAACAATCTAGGTACTCCCTAGCAACTACTTACTTAACACCCTAGCATCCATCTAGCAAGTCCTTAACAACCACCTAGAATGCCCTAGCAACTATCTAGCAATTCCTTAGCAGCCACCTAAAACACCCTAGCAACAATCTAGCAATACCTTAGCTTAGCAACTACCTAGAACACCCTAGCAACCATTTAGAAATACCCTGGCAACCTCATATAACACCCTAGCATTCATCAAGCAATTCCTTAGCAGCCACCTAAAACACCCTAGCAACAATCTAGCAATACCCTAGCCTAGCAACTACCTAGAACACCCTAGCAACCATTTAGCAATACCCTGGCAACCTCATATAACACCCTAGCATTCATCAAGCAATTCCTTAGCAACGACCTAGAATGCCCTAGCAACCATCTAGAAATTCTCTAGCAACTATCCAGCAAGTCCTTAGCAACAACCTAGAAAACTCTAACAACCATCTAGCAATTCCTTAGCAGCCACCTAAAACACCCTAGCAACAACCAAGCAATACCCTAGCAACTACCTAGAACACCCTAGCAACCATTTAGCAATACCCTAGCAACCTCATATAACACTCTAGCATCCATCTAGCAATACCTTAGCAACCACCTAGAATGCCCTAGCAACCATCTAGAAATTCTCTAGCAACTATCTAACAAGTCATTAGCAACAACATAGAAAACCCTAACAACCATTTAGCAACTACCTAGAACACCCTAGCAACCATTTAGCAATACCCTAGCAACCTCATATAACACCCCAGCATCCATCTAGCAATTCCTTAGCAACCACCTAGAATGCCCTAGCAACCATCTAGAAATTCTCTAGCAAGTCCTTAGCAACAACTTAGAAAACCCTAACAACCATCTAGCAATTCCTTAGCAGCCACCTTAAACACTCTAGCAACAATCTAACAATACCCTAGCCTAGCAACTACCTAGAACACCTTGCCAACCAACTAGCAATACCCTAGCAACTTCATATAACACCCTAGCATCCATCTAGCAATTCTTTAGCAACCACCTAGAATGCCCTAGCAACCATCTAGAAATTTTCTAGCAGCTATCTAGCAAGTCCTTAGCAACAACCTAGAAAACCCTAACAACCATCTAGCAATTCCTTAGCAGCCACCTTAAACACTCTAGCAACAATCTAACAATACCCTAGCCTAGCAACTACCTAGAACACCTTGCCAACCAACTAGCAATACCCTAGCAACTTCATATAACACCCTAGCATCCATCTAACAATTCCTTAGCAACCACCTAGAATGCCCTAGCAACCATCTAGCAAAACCCGTTCAACCCCCTATAACGTAATTTGTTTTATTGCGGTGCATTTTGGCTCTTGTTCTGAGATAAAAAGGTAAGGTACAGTTCAAAGTTGGATTACTTTCCTTGTTTTGACTGCAGGATTATTTTAATCGATATATCTGAGTGAGCTTTGGCTAGTAGCTACCAAACCTGCCTGAGGACCATAAACTGATACAGACTATAGCTATGTTTCCATCCAAAGTTGCGAATTTAATTTATGCGCAAAATTGGAATATCGCATAAAACATTTGCAAATAAAGCACCATTTCCATACAGCGAGATGAAGACAACAATATCGTCACTTCCTGATAAACTGGTGCCAAATATCACTAAGAAAAAGGTTATTTGCTGCAGTAGGAGAAGCCACTGTGGGTCTTTTTCGTATATGATAAATTACTCGCGCCTCAGAACGCTCATACTAAATGCAATAAACGTGGTCATGTTATCTTGCTTTTGGAGGCAGATGCCTGCTATTTGGGAACGCAGTTGTGTAAGACAGTTCTGCAAGGTAATTATTCCGAACCACTTTGACGACAGACTTTGGCTCAGGCAATGAGATTGGTTCGCTGGTTAGTCCAGTTATGCCGTTCCATCGCGCACATGACACTTTTGATGCACATCGAAGAATTTATTCGGTAAATACGTTTCCATCATAGTCTATGCACATGTTTTTGTATCTTATAAAAATGTATCCTACTCAGATGAGCACATTCATTTTTATGCACATCTTGGCGTTTCCATTCACCGTCTTTTATGCGATACCTGAAAATGGTATAGTTACATCGTTGCTAATAATTATACTAAACTAAACTACTTTGACGACAAACTTTGGCTCAGGCATTTCAGAATGACCAAAGCATTTCAGATGCTGTGCAACAAGATCGGTCCACTTGTTAGTCCAGTTATGCCGTCCCATCGTGCAACGTCACATTACTTTTTTGATGCGCATCGAGAAATGTATTCAGTAAATGTGTTTCCATCGTAATTATGTGCATGTTTTATCAGATACAAGATATATTCGACTCACGTTATGCACATTTTTAGAATTTATGCCCATCTTGGCTTTTCCATTCAGAGTTTTTTAATTGTTTTATTTTATGCGACATCCCAAAATGCACTTAAAAATAGGTGGATGGAAACATAGCTATTGTAGTCCCCGATCAGAAACGAGGCAGTTTAGGCTTTTGGAGTCAGTCCTTGATGCAAAGTGAACCTCATCTGCAAACAGAAAATTAGCTTCTGAAGATTTCTACATGAGGGGAACATAACTTCTTATTGACCTCTCTCGGATTCTTATCCAAGCTCTCAAAATGTGGCATTCAGGCTTTGGCTTCCAGCAGCACAACCTCAAAAAAGCCCTTCTTTCCACTCTAGACATGTCCCAGCATTCAGACTCTCAGTAATCGCGCTGAGAACAGAAGCCAGACGGTGGGTTCGGCACGGTGTATCTGCATATGCTCCTGCCTCGTGAGTCCTGGATTGAAAACGCTCATGACTCGGCATTCATTATCCATTTCAAGCTATGGCTGAATGGCCGAGCATTGGGGATTTATGTCGGTCCAGGTTGCCGTTTTTATGTTGTCGGCAGCTCTAGTAAAGGTCATCTAGATGGTCCAATTTGAGGTCAAATGGTTTCCATTACAGTAGCCTTCATTGTTAATTAAAAGGCGGCACAACAAACTAGCGTAAATGCTGCTGTTTGTACAACTAGAGAATGTCACATCCAGATTTCTATATTTTCTAAAGAAAATGTGAAAGCTAGATAATTTCTAGGTCGTTCTATCTGGTTGCTAGGACGTCGTGGGTAGTTGTTAGGAAATTGTTAGATGAATGTTAGACTGTTATAGGTAATTGCTTGAGAATTTCTAGGTAGTTGCTAGGACGATAGCTAGGGTATTACGAAGATGGTTTCTAGGGCGTTTTGCGTGATTTCTAAGGTCTTGCTAGATGGTGGCTGGGGTGTTCTAGGTAGTTTGTAGGGAATTACTAGCTCATTGCTAGGGCGTTCTGTGTGGTTGCTAGGGTGTTATGGTTAGTTGCTAGGAAATTGCTAGATGGTTGCAAGGGTATTCTAGGTGGTTGCTAGGGAACTTTTTGTGTTTGCTATGGAGTTGCTAGATGGTTGCTGGGGTGTTTTAGGTATTTGGTTGGGAATTGCTAGATGGTTGCTAGGGTGTTATGGGTAGTTCTTAGGAAAGTGCTAGATGGTCACAGGGGTATTCTAAGTGGTTGCTAGGAAATTTTCTAGGTGGTTGCTAAGGCATTTTTTGTGGTTGCTATGGAATTGCTAGATGGTTGCTGGGGGGTTTTAGGTAGTTGGTTGGGAATTGCTAGATGGTTGCTAGGGTATTCTAGGTGGTTGTTGGGGAATTTCTAGATTGTTGCTAAGCTGTTCTATGCGGTTGCTATGGAATTGCTAGATGGTTGCTGGGGTGTTTTAGGTAGTTGGTTGGGAATTGCTAGATGGTTGCTAGGGTATTCTAGGTGGTTGTTGGGGAATTTCTAGATTGTGGAATTGCTAAATGGTTGCTAGGGTATTCTAGATGGTTTCTATGGAATTACTAGATGTTTGCTGGGGTGTGCTAAATAGGAAATTACTAGATCATTGCTAGGGCCAGGGCCATCCTTAGGGGGGTGCAACTGGTGCGGTCGCACCGGGCCCCGCGCTTGAGGGGGCCCCACAGCGAACGGACCGAGGGGGAAGGAACGCTATCACGAACGGACCGAGGGGGACCCCACCCCTGTAATGTGATCGCGAACGGACCGAGGGGGGCCACGCACTCTACCTCGCACCGGGCCCCGCGTTAGCTAAAGGATGTGAGGGGGCCCCGCGGTGAACGGACGGACTGAGGGGGACCGGGGGTACAGTTTGGTACAGTTGTTCGTAGTACCTTCGTCAGTAACTGCGTGTGTCCTGCTGTGGAAGGCCTGTAGGGGCTTGAGCCGCGGACAACCAGAGGCTGTGTGTGAATGCAGATGTGGCAAACCTAGACGCCTCTCTCGGGTTTGGCAAGCCGGATAAATCTATTTCCCTGGCTGGGAAAGTGGCTTCCAGCTGAACCAGCTCCTACACAAACACAAGCTTGCCCACTGGCTGATTTTATTTAGCCATTGGTCAAGAGTACTTAATAATATTTAAAGAGACAGAAGGACGTTCCTTCGCCAAAACAGAAAAAAGGTCAGTTTGCTTCTCCGTCCTCCAGCATTTCCAGTAGTGAATGAATGAAATGCAAGGAAACAGAGTCTGTTGGGATCATTCAGGTGGTCATGGCAAGCTCAGAAGGAAGACAACAATTACGTCAGGTTAGCGCAGATGCCGATCTAGTGGTCAAAAATGGGAGAGTCTAGTTTTTGACAATAACAGACTTAAAGGGATAGTTCACCAAGAAATGAAGATTCTGTCATAATTTACTCACCCTCATGTCGTTCCAAACCCATGAGACATTCGTTCATCTTCGGAACACAAATGAAGATATTTTTAATGAAATCCGAGAGATTTCTGTCCCTGCACTGAAAGTCTATGCAACTTTCACATTGATGCTTCAAAAAGTTCATAAAGAGATCATTAAACTAATCCATATGAATTGAGAGTTGTAGTCCACATTTTCTGAAGAGACTTGAATAGATTTAATTTAAGCTTTTATATTTACATATTTACATTGATCAGTGAACACAAACAGAGGCTCAAACGTACTTGATTGACGCGCAACAACAAACCTGATTGGTTCTTACAGAAGCTCCAATGTGGTGCGTAACACACGACAATGAACCTCATTGGTTCTCACACGTCAAGCATGCTTGAGCTTCTGTTTGCCATAACTGATGTGTGCATTGATTAATGTTTATATGTGAATAAAAGCCTAAATTAAATCTGTTCATCATATAAAGCAACCGAGTCTCGAGCTGACTAAACTGCTCTATTCATATGGATTAGCTTTGCAATCTCTTTATGAACTTTTTGAAGTGTCAAAGTGGTAGACCAGGGGTCTTCAACGTTTTTCAGGGTAAGGACCCCTTAGGCGACAGAGACATGGAGCAGGGACCCCTGATACAAACGTGTCAAGCAGAGCTACATATTAGGCATACAGCCTTCAATATTAATAGAAACTAACCACATTATGATTAAGAATAAATTATATTATGTTATATGTATGTTAAGACAATGTTGTTGTTGCACATGCATCACTGTATATACATTTTTATTGTGAAAATTGAGATTTCTGCATCATAATAAAACATTTTGAGATAAAAATCACAATTCATTAGTTGTTTGCAGTTGTTGTATATTATTTAAATGGATTTGCGGAGTCGTACATTTTAATTTTACTGTCAGATCAGATGGACTTCATCTACAAGTTTATTAAAAATTCACATTTAAATTTTACTGTGAGATGGACAATTAAGAATCAAATCACTGAGTATCTGAAATTAGTGAGGGTTTTCTAATAAAGTGCAAATAAAATGTGTAACAAGAATAGCAATGTGCAGTGAGATTATTTACAAGGCAATACTTTTACAAATGATTGGAATGGAATTTAAAAAATATGTTGTATTTTTCTAGTATCTATTAGTCTGCATTTACATTGTGCATATCTATTTTGACATGCCATATTTTTGTCCCGTGCTAGTATCAGCTTCAGAGTGAATCATGCATTTAAATGTAGATGTCACTTCCAAAACTTTGCAGCGTGTAATTGGCCATCGGTCCTCTTAGCAGCATGAAAAACAATACTTTTATTCAACGGATTATAGCTCTATAGCCTCGAAAGTGCGAAACTCTGCTCACTTTACAATCACTAAAAATCTGTCACTCATCTCAGTTCGCAATCTCACAACGGTCCATTAAAATCAATAAAGTTGTCTACACTGCATATTGAATCTCTTACTCACATCGTGTCGTTGTTTGCTAATGAGAGAGGATTCGTGAGAGCGAACATAACTCAACACTGAACAAAAAAGGATAATTTCATGCTCTCCAGAGCGCAAACTCAAAAACGCAATGGAGCGTTTGCTAAATCTGTTTCGCCAATTATATTATATCTTTACAGTATCATCTGAGGGTGCTCTTGCTTTCGTTTTAGGGTGCTTATATTTACCAAATTTAGCTATAAGTTTGATTGCAACATATAATCACTGTTAATAGTCTTCGCCATTTTCTAAATACATGTCATTAAGTAACTTCATGATTTTTACTGTACATTTCTGCCATTGACATAGTCACCACTGATAAGCTACTCCTAAATATAATGTAGAAACTTTAATTTTCTGTAAAGCTGCTTTGCAACGATTTGTAGCGTGAAAAGCGCTATACAAACAAACAAACATGAATTGAATTACTTGCCGGACCCCCGGTTGAAGACTGTCAACGGGGGGGACAGAAATCTCTCAGATTTCATTCAAAATTTCTTTGTTTGCATTCCGAAGATGAATGAATGTTGCTTTGAAATGACATGAGGGTGAGTAAATGATGACCGAATTTTCATTTTTGGCTGAACTATCCCTTTAAATACCCAGAACTCCAATACATGCATGTTATTCTCAGGCCTCGATTGGTTTCTTTTGACAAATCCCATTACAGATACGTTTAACTCAAGGAGTTAAACTCTGGAGAAAGTATACGTTAGCATTCCCATTCATCCTAATGGCAGTTGTTGGGTCACCGGTGAAACATCGGTGTAATTGCAAAACAACCACACATACACGCTGAGGCTAACTGGAACATGTTAACCAGCCAAACCCTGACCAAATGACAGTCTGGGGTAAATCACCATCTTTACTCTTCTGGTTTGCTCAATTCGGTTGTGTCATCTGCCTATGAAGTGCTAGCACAGCGCATAAATGAACTCAGACAAATGAAATGAGTCAAAGTGTGGTTTTCCACAGGACATTTGTGTAAACTCTGCTATTAGCATTTACAGAAAATAGAGGTTGATCATTTCACTGACTCGCACGCTTTGGTATTCAAGACGGTTTGGTATTTTTATTCACCTTGTCGTTTATTAGTGGCATTTGTTACTCTAACATTATGTAACTTTAGAGCATAATTAGTCTGTTCATGGCAAGACATGGTTTTCTTCATGGTTTTAACTTCAAACCATTTTTTTCTGGCTAAAATACGAGTCCATAATCCATAAAAACACTTCCTCCAGTGAAAAAGTCCATCTCCTGTTGTCTCTCACATCAAAATCCACTCACAAAATTGTTTAGAGCTGTTTTGGCTTGTAAACGGTGCTTGATCTGTGCAGATTTCTCTCCTGATTCAGTCCAGACGAATATTCAACAAAATATTATGGATTATGGACTCATATTTTAGCTGCAAGCAACGGTTTAAAGTTAAAAACGTCCAAGTCATGGATTTGTTTCTTACAAACATGCAGCTTTTGTCTTCTCCAGATGTTAACTGCTGGACTGGAGTGCTCTGGATTACTTGTGGATTATTGTGATGTTTTTATCAGCTGTTTGGACTCTCATTCTGACGGCACCCATTCACTGCAATTGGTGAGCAAGTGATGCAATGCTACATTTCTCCAAATCTGATGAAGAAACAAACTCATCTACATCTTGGATGGCCTGAGGGTGAGCACATTTTCAGAAAATTTTCATTTTTGGGTGAACTATCTCCAATTTCAGGTCTGATAACAAGAGTTATTCAGAACCTATGTTTGTTACTAGCATGTTGCAAGGATTACAGTGCATTTTCCAATGAGTATAAAAATGCAACATCGGGAAAATTGAATTAATTAGAACGTGGTTTAAAATGACACTAGGTTTTGGAACAGAGCCAATGTATCAGAGTACATGCGCTAACTGCTAGTTAACCGTGTGTTTGTGTTTTTAAATAGCTGTTTATTTTGCTTAATCTCGCAGCAAGAGTTTAGAACCTACTGTGTTTCAGTTGATACAGATTTCAGTTAGTACAGATAGAATATCTATAATATTTTGATGAATTGTATCTTTTACATTTTGATTAAATGAATTAAGAAAGGAATGTGTAGTGTCTTTAAATGCAATATAAAGACATTATAGTAAATATTAATATTATATATATAATATAATTATTATTATATATATATTTGATGACATATCTTTTATATTTTGATTAAATGAATGAATAAATGAATACGTCTACTGCAAGTACATGCAAATAAATAATATATACACACACACACACACACACATATATATATATATATATA
>NW_015554065.1:238185-241644 GCF_001515605.1 Sinocyclocheilus anshuiensis
TATACTTGTCACAGTTATGCTAAGCCAGGGGTGTCCAAACTCGGTCCTGGAGGGCCGGTGTCCTGCAGAGTTTAGCACCAACCCTAATTAAACACACCCAGCTAATCAAGCTCTTACTAGACATACTAGAAACTTCCAGGCAGGTGTGTTGAGGCAATTTGGAGCTAAACTCTGCAGGACACCGGCCCTCCAGGACCGAGTTTGGACTCCCTCGTGCTATAAGCTAAGCTAGCCATTGTTTTTATATCTCATGGAGAAGTAATTTGTGTGCATTTGACCTGTTTGTCTTTATATGACATCATTCTTTTGTCTCTTTTGAAGTCCTCTTGGAAACACATTGGACTCGAATAAAGCGCAAAACCGCACATCCAACATGTGTGACGCGTTTTTCATGTGGCGTGAAGACGCAGTGACACATGCCATCCTGACAATTGGACGCCATAAAAGCAGCAGATTGGTAGTCCTTTAAAGATTTTAATGAAGCTAAATCAAAAAATTACGGCCATGGTGACAAACAAGACCATCGTTTTATGCGGACGCTTCAAACACCCATCTGGTGTAACAGTGAGCTTGTTTTGAAGTGCGCTCTTAAAACTGTAAAAGAAGGGATGTCAAGGAACAAAGCATTTCTGTGGTTTGTTGGGTTTCTCTGATACAGATTTCAGTTAGTACAGATAGAATATCTATAATATTTTGATGAATTGTATCTTTTACATTTTGATTAAATGAATTAAGAAAGGAATGTGTAGTGTCTTTAAATGCAATATAAAGACATTATAGTAAATATTAATACAGATGAGTGACATACTAGTGCCATTAGCAGGAAGTACTGAAGAGTCATTACTTCATAAGTGTGTGTGCGTCCATCTGTGAGCCGCCACGTTTACATTTGTTAAAAAATCCCTACTGAAGACCTCACGTTTTGTCTCGTTGGAAAGAAAAATCACAGATGATCTCTTAATATCTCAGTTGTTTCTCCTAGGCAGATTATGGGGAGCAAATGGAGACTTTTGTTCAAATCAGATGATTCTCCTTATATAACATAAAGCTGGATGGTATACATATAATATAGACAATTGCAATTTATCAAAATAATTTGATTGTTTTTGTATTTTTATTTAAATTTTAAAGCCATTTTTGTGTAATTTAATGCTGTACACATCTGTAATGTCTTTCAATTGCCTTTATTTGAGGCCTTTTATGGACAATTGCAATTAATTTAATATTTAATTTTTTTTTTAATTTGGATTTAATTTGAATGCCTTTCTTAATTCTGTGCACATCTTTCTTTGAGGGCTTTTATATAGACAATAATTGCAATTAATTTGATTGCATTTTAAATTTGTATTAATTTTATTTTAATTTTATATTTAATTTTAAAGTCTAATTCAATGCTGTACACATCTGTAATGTCTTTGAATTTCCTTAATTTGTGGGCTTTTAAATAGAGAATTGCAATTAATTTGATTGCATTTTTATTTTATTTTGTTTAATTAATTAAATTTTAATTTTAAAGCCATTTTTGTCTAATTCAGTACTGCACATTTGCAACGGGCTTTTATATGGACAATTTATATATATACAAATGCAATTCATTTGATTGCATTTATACTTTTCTATTTTTATTTTACTAATTACATTTTTAATTCTAATTTTTAATTTTAAAGTAAGTCGCTTTTGTGTATTATTCAAAGCTGTACACATATGCAATGTCTTTATTTGAGGGCTTTTATATAGACAATTTCAATTAATTTGATACATTTTTTTTTTTTTGTACTTTTTAAATTTTTTTACTTAAAAATAATTTAATTTTTTTCTTTGATTTTTAAAAACATTTGTTTAGATATTTTGCATGTCGTTGATGTTATTTAAGGCATTTTCAAGCTGAAATTTTTAAGTAATTTTATTTAAGATGGCGACCTCAAAGAAAACTCTGCATGACTAGACTATTATTGCATACCGCTAGTCCCTGAAATTAAACTAAGTCATAAATCTAAAAACTCCTATTAGCTGATTGAATTGTTGGTTATCAGGAGTTGTAGGCATGCCAGCTGCTATTAACCACTGACAGGCACTGCCACACCACAAACACACACAAAGTACCACCCAAAACCATTGCACGCATACACAATACTATATTTCTTGTGTTGCCATGACAACGTTTTTCTTCTAAGAATGCTGAGTATTAATTCTAAGCTTTAAAGTATTAGCTTTTCAGAACATGCTTATTAAATGTACTCCATATAATCCAGTGAAATCATATGTGTAATCCTGGGCGGTTGCAGTGAGGTGTTTGCTTTTTTTACCACAAGGGGGAGTGTTGTTTTCTCATTACGCAGAGTGTCTCTCTCTGAAGCTGACCCTGCAAGCAAAAAATAAATAAAAAATATTTTTTAAACACATAATTGAATTAGACAAAGACTTACTTTTACTTTTTAAAAAATGTAAAAATTCAATCCAATTGATTGCAATTGTCTATATAAAAGCTCTCAAATAAAGACAATTTAAAGACATTACAGATGTGTACAGCATTGAATTAGGCAAAAAGAGGCTTTAAAATAAAAATAAAAAATGATTTATTTTTTTTGTAGTGCACTTATTTGAAATGCTCACTGTTTAGTTTTATGCAAATATGCATCTTTTCAATCTCTTTTAAACCACCAGTCTCTTATAAGCAGATTTGATGATTTTTCTCTTTAACTTTCTTAGAGGATATGAAAATAGACACAAATCAATTGAAACAAGTCAGTTGTTGACATACAGCGCTATAAAGTCTATGCTGATAATATAGCTCAAATAATTGTGCTTCTGCCAAATTTGATGAGAAATGTTCGGGTTCATTTTGAGTTTTGAAGACTTTATGATTTTGGGAACATTGTTGAGATCTATTTTGAAGCTGTAGAGGAGAAACATGTGAGACTTCAAATCTCTTTGCTTCCCATTTAATCTGAAATAGAAACGATTGAGATATTAAACATCTTATGGAAGTGCATCCTAAAAACCAAGCACTGTTTTAAATGCATTACTAAATCTAACGTTTGCATCCACAAAACATGTTTTTATGGTGGTACATTGCATGCAAATCTGTTAGTAAACCAACCACTGATTCAAATGCATTGCTTCATATATTGTTTGACACACACACACACGCACGCACGCACACACACACACACAAATTTTGAATATGTAATGCATTGCTAAATATAATGTTTGCAACCACAAGAAATGTTTTTATAGTGATACATTGCATCCTAATTTGTTAGTAAACCAACCACTGATTCACATGCATTGCTTAATATATTGTTTGGACCCAAAACCAATTTTTATTATGTAATGCATTGCTAAATATGACGTTAAAACCCACAAAACATGTTTTTATGGTGATGCATTGCATCCTCATCTGTTAGTAAACCAACAACTGATTCAACTGCATTGCTCTTTATATTGTTCACCCCCCCC
>NW_015554065.1:241915-246549 GCF_001515605.1 Sinocyclocheilus anshuiensis
ACTATTCTGAATGTGTACTGCATTGCTAAAAATAATGTTTGCATCCAAATAACATGTTTTTATGGTGGCACATTGCATGCAAATCTGTTAGTAAACAAACCTCAGAATCAAATGCATTGCTTAATGTATTGTTTATACACCCCCCCACCCCCATTGTAATGTATAAAGGTACAGAATCATGCAGACTTATGCAAGAGACTCTCTCATGTCCCTCCCCCTGTAGCCCAGTTCATGAAATATCAGCTATGAGACATGTATGCATGGAACAATCACTTAGTTGCATGATTGTGCAATAGACTTACAGCCAATTTCATGATGAAAAGGGAGGGTTGAGCCTCGATGCCTTTCATTTGCAGTCTGTGCAGCCAAAGCACGTGCTTCATGCCTGTAAAATGCTCTCATCTGTGAGTGTAAAGCTGAAGGGGCGTGGATAAAGGCTTGAGTTACCTGCCCTAGACTTTCACCTGCGGAGAAATGGAAAGAATTTAACAAACCACCAGCAGCAGCAGCAGCAGCAAGTCGATGAGCCTGGAACATAAAACCGTCGGCATTCCACCCCAGAGAGAGGAGGAGGAACTCGAAGCGCACGGCAGGTTCACCTGAAAACATTCGACTCGCTCCTCCTTGAAAACGCAGCGTTTGTAAGCCTCAATCTCGCTTTCAGACCCGAGAACGAGACGGCTAAGCATCCCAGAGGGTGAGCTGAACCCTGACTATGGCTCTCAGGTTTCAAACTTTACAGGGAATCAGAAAGACACGTCGGAGAGACAGAAAGAGCGTGTTTACCTGTGCAGGTGGAACGGACTGGCCGATGTGAGCTGGATTTCTGCACTGATTGGACACCATGGTCAGACCCCTACGCTTGTGGATCTTTAACGTGCTCCTGTGTTTCGGCATCATTTATTCTCGACTCGGGTAAGCAGAGGATCTACTTTATGCTAAGTATGTGCTTTATATGCAAAGCATTTGATGTTTACGTTTGGGTAGTTGACACATAAGGTCATTTCCATGTAGAGTTATTATAGTTAACTAAAACCATAATAAAAAAAAACATTATTTACTTGAAATAAAATAAACATTAACTGAAATCAAATAAAATATAAAGAAAGCCTTACATTTCAGCTAGTTGTATTTAGTTTAACCTGACGTAAATTAATAAAAAAACTACCGAAATATAAAAAACAGCAAAAAATAAATACCAATAAAAAAGTAAAAAACACACAACAAAATTACTAAACGATCTTACATTTAAAATGAAAACAGAAAGTATTCAAAAAAATAATAAAAAAAATAATGATACTAAAATAACAGTCCATGAGCTGCCTTTTTTAATCAACATCAAGATTTTAAGTTAAAGTTTATATAAATATATGTACATTTTAGATAATTAAACCATTTTAATCAATTTTCTGCCTTCACTAGTTCTTATTAAGTGGTCCTGCAGTGTTTTTAAGAGAGCAAATATCCATATATGTTTCTGATTAGTATGAGATCATAAAAGATGCATTAGCAAAAGGCTGTTTAACAGTTTTTGACGGATTATGGCATTTCACAACACAGAACGTGTCAACTTTCCACAAGTATTTCATGTCAACTACCTGCAAAAGTAAATATCTGCACTTATTACAGGTTATTACACCCAAACACTAACCCAAAATTTAACATCTTGATTCATTTTGGAGGTTGAAATGCCACATTTATTGAATAAAATTGCTTTTTTTATGGCATTTTGTCCTGCATTTGTACCGAGCTTAGATTGGCGCACTTTCTAATCTAAAAGACTGGATTGCAATTATTACGATTATACATGCAGTTGATCAGTATGCACTAAAAGTGATATTCAGATCTGTACACCTGCTCACTGATCCTTTAAAGCCGGAGTTTAGGGTCTTCACGTGAGTGAATTTGAACTTTACAGCTATTTTTCACTGCATTTGCTCCATGTTTTTCTTAGTTAACTAGTTTAGAGGAAGATCCATGCTGTGGTTTTCTCTTGCTTTCACCTCTCTGTACCCTCAGTAATAACAGCATGCCGAGTTGTATTTCCACATTCCTTCACCCTCCAGTTTTGCAAGACCTCACCTGAATTCTTGAGGGATTTGTTCGTATGAGAGGGTCGCCTGTCATCTAGTCTATTCATGATTTTCTTGATATATATATATAACTCTTTTCTCTCATTTATTTGTTTTTATTCAGTGCATATGTACTGCCACATGAGAAATTATACTCTCAGCAATGCAAAATGGAATTAGGTTATCATATCTAGATCTGCGTATGCCTTTGCGTGCACAAACAGATCATAGTTTATCCACCTTTTGAAGTGGAAATCCATTCATGCCGCTGTTATTTATCTGAAACAGGTGATCATACAGCTTAGAGCAACTTATAAAATAGAAAACCACCTCATGAGTCACTTTTTTTTTTTCTAATTTATGGAAGCACATTTGTCATTATGTCACAGTTCTGAGATTAATGGTGCAATCTTTAGCAGACATAAGGTGGCTCACAAGACCTCACATGACTGGAAGCATGCTTTGAGATCTCTAGATAATGTGGGGTCTCGTCAGGTCACCCCTGAGGCTTGATATCTGTCACTATACCCCCTTTACTCTCTTTCACTATGATGGGATATACAGCACATGCAGGTACAAGCACTGCATTTCACTCAGCGCATTAATAAAGCTGGCCTATAGATTTATGGGTTATCACTTGGACCAGCGTCCTCGTGTTTTATCTTCTAAAAAGTTCCTTAATGTTCAATTTAGAACCTACAAAGAACATTTTAGCTGAAAAAACAGATTAAGACTGTTTACCAAAGAGGGGTCTGCTGTTGCTACAAGCCGTAATATATAGTGAAAAAGTGAATAAAGTGAAAAAGTATTAATGGTCTGTCGATTCAAAGATTCTAAAAGAAAGTGCTCAGCATCTGCTGTTGCTATGGTGACTCGTGCAACACAATTTCTGTTCAAGACTCGCGAGCGTCTATTTAATGCCACGTGAAAATACATACATTTTGCATACAAGTATAGGCATTTAACACCGTTTTAAGAAGGTTGAGTGACCACAGAAAAGTTAGTCAGGTAGCGTATTTTCACTTTGCAGTAAATAAATGCTCACAAACGCAAGTTGCTGAATAGGTAACCATAGCAACCGCTGGCACGCTCTCCGTCAGGATCATTATTGGATGAAAAACTGATGAAACAGTTATAGTAATAAGTATTTATGGTCTGCCAATTCAAAGATTTAAAAATAGAACGCGCTCATCTTCTACTGTTGCTATGGTGACTTCCGCAGCGATGTTTGCAAGCGAATTTGAAAATTCACGTTTTTTGCATATAAGCAGTGTTGGGGAAAGTTACTTTTAAAAGTAATGCATTACAATATTGCGTTACTCCCTAAAAAAGTAACTAATTACGTTACTTATAAGTATATGCATTTAACAGAATTTTAAGAAGGTTGAGTGACCACAAAAAGTTAGCCAGGTAGCCTATTTCCACTTTGCAGTAAATAAATGCTCTCGCTGAATAGGTAACCATATAGCAACCGCTCGCGCTCCGCCAAGATCATTATTGGACAGAATATCGATAAAACATCTTTACTGTCATTGTTTATCACATTATTATAGGTATGCATATCCCGACAACGTAATGTTTTGTTTTGAAAGTCATTTAAATTACGTGTTTGGCGCTAAAATACATGTTAGCCACAGAAAATACCTTTATAAAGTAGAGCCCAGGAAGTGGCTGTATAATTCGCACGCTGATTAAAAGTAAACCGAATGGATATTTTCAGTGGAATGCATATATGTGGGACTTCTGTGACAATATGGGAAGCTGTAGGGATCGTCGGTTACCTCTCAAGCGGGCACGGGTGCGCTGTCAGTGTGGCCCCTAGTGGCCCCTTTATCCAAAAGTGGGCGGATGGTGGTGTGATGGTGCCGTCCTCTGCCCAATGGCAGCCCGGAGTCTCCGGAGAGGAGAGAGCCACTTCTGCTTCCATCCCCAAACCCCCCAAAAACCCATCAGCCCGCTCCGACTGCACGAGCCGCGCGATGACACAGCGCGTCTCCTTCGCACACACACGCGTCTGGGAGTTACGCGCAGCCTAAAAGAAGGACGCGCAACTGGAACTAAACGCATCTCGTTCTCTCAGTCCGTCAGAAAAGCGTCCGTATGTCACCATGATCCTCTTCTCCTCGCGCAGTGTGCTGCTGTCTGTCTATTACCCGCAGATCTTCCTCATCCTCACCAGCGGGAGCTACCTGTAAGTCTCTAAACGTCTAAATCTGTTGGTTTCATGTTCGTGCGATGCAAGACTAAAGTTTGGACGCGCTTGACTAGATTTCTTTCGCAGTGCTTTACAGCGAGCCTATATATGAATCGCTTTACAAAACGAACATATAAATGAATGTTTTGAAATGTATTAGTTGGACAGGTGATGGAAAGCCACCTAACAAGTGTCTAGCATGCGTGGGATCTCCTTTGATACTGTTTGAAAAATATCCCACATCCTTCACAATATCCCAAAGGAACATGTACAGGATTCCTGTTGGATTTTCTATCATAATATGGAACTAATTTAAGATGCCATTGGATGAATTCTTTTTTTTTTTTTTTTTTTTTTTTTGGAATACT
>NW_015554065.1:246724-258675 GCF_001515605.1 Sinocyclocheilus anshuiensis
ATTCTTTTTTTTTTTTTTATTTCTTATGGAATACTGGACAGATGGAGTTTTTGGTGTGCAGTTTTACTGGGAATTGTCATAGCTTTGTTGGGAATTGCATTTTAAAAGATCTAGTTTTTGTTTTTATGCTTGGAACTTTAAGGAAAATTCATGCTTAGGATCCTTTAGAATTGCTGGCTTTTATTTATATATTTATTTTTACTATGAACTTGGTTGATGAATGTCCGAAGTGCGCAGAGCTCTAATCTAGACAAAGAAGAAGCTCAAATATAAGATAGATTTCATTTGCATCACTACATCATTCCCAGAATTCCTTTTGCAGAGTTTTCATCACTTAACTATTATTCTAAAATGTTGAAAATAGTCAGAATAAAGAGCGAGTAGATGTGTCTAAACCTCTGACTGATCGTGTTCGAGGATAGATTAATAAAACATTAACGTTTAGCATTGATCCGGGGAGATTTCTGCATCTGGACTGGTTTTTCTGAAAGAACCTGTGATGCATTGAGTAAATACGGTAGTAAATATTTGATCTAGATAAGCTTAATGAATGATTCCATGTTGATGGTGTTAATTAGACACTTAGGAACTTGTGTTAAAATGCAAGATTGAGTTTAATCTAATTTGTTAGATTTTTTCTTATTCTCATGTAAATCTGAAACTTTAAAGGGAAGTCCATGATCTTTCAATCTAAAGAATGTTTTGTCAGGTGATCATGAAATATGTGCGATGTGGTGGTTTTATTCTGATTATTTAATACGGCTGAATCATCGTAATAATTTTTAGGGTCAGGATAGATAGAAATACCTCCTTAATGTAACAATAACTGAATATTTAATCTTGTTACAGTGTAGAAGAGGGTATTAAAGTGCAAATCTGGTTCAGGCTGGTAAATGTAAGTGTTCAGTGTTGAAGATGAATGGAAGAGAATTTCATTTGGCCACTGAGTGGCAGAGAAGTTCAGTAAGATCCATAAATAAAGTCTGTGTTCAATTATGAGTTACTTTGGTTTTACAGACAGACGGTTCCTCGGTTCAACCTTCACCTGCGCTAAACACCAACTCAAACATGTTTTGCATGTAAATGCATTTGATTACAATAATACTAATGAAGTAGGGTACAATGGGGCTAGTTGTCACACTGAATATTTCTCATTTAATGTTTATTTCTGCGCAGACACAAAGCCTAAAGCAATTGAACATCACCACTGTTATTGCGCAAGAAAAAAAAAAGGTACAGTTTGGTTAATGCACATTGATCCCTATAGCGGGCCAAGTTGTCACGATATATGGGGTCATCTATTTATATTACAGGCCATTTTAAGACTTTTCAGCATAATATAAACAATGAGAATGAAACCACAAGAATATAGAAGCTAACATACGTGCATCTGGCCTACATAGATTGAAATTAAATTCAATTGAATAAACTGCATGTGACAACATGCCCCGATGTGCATTGTAAAAATTTTATAGACAACTAGGTATTTGAAAAAGCATTGCTAGAGAAAACAAGTATTTGTGTGATTTGACTCAAAGTCCTTATGCCAACTACTCTGTGTGACAACTAGCCCCAGTCTCCCCTAGATTTACATTCATACATATATTTACGTTTCAAGTACATTGTATTTGCATCTTGCCCAAATGAACATATGAACAGCATGTTTGACTGACAGCGATGCATTTGGTCTCCAAGCTGGTCTGTAATTTTTTCCTCCTAATAATTTCTTCCCAAACCTTTGTTGTGTTTCTTTGTCAAATGACCTCCAAACCAAGGTCCTAATTTAGCAGCTGGAGACCCCAAACTCAATTTTCAAAATAGATGTGGGTTTTTGCTGGCGTTTAAGGTGGTAAGTCTATGTGAAGCATTGGTTTGCACATCACAGATGACACTGTTGTTTGCTTTTACATTTTAAACCATATTTATTCGGCACGTTGCAAATTTGATACGTTTTGTGGAATTAAGGGCTTTTAAAGCAAGGTTAAAAAGGAAGTGCGTGGTCGGTGCTCTTATACTCACTAATATTTATGGGAATGTTTGAGTTTTTTAGGAAGCAAGAGGAATCCAGGAATCTCTCACAGGGTGAATCTACTTCATCTGAACGATTTTTAATACAGTTGACTAATTCAAACTATAGTTTTATAAGTAAAATTTGGTTTCTAACACTATAGACGTTGGTAATTAGTATAGTGTTTGAGTTCCAATAAAAAAAATTAAAAAAAAACTTTTACATTTGGTCCCCTTCAATTCTACACTGTAAAAAATGATTGTGATTTTAACAGTAAAAGACTTTAAAAATGCTACAGTAAAAACCTGTTAATTGGTTAACAGTAAGTTTCCATAATATATTCGGTGAATAAATGTAATTACATTTAACGTAATTTTAGAGTAAAATACTGTTAAAAATATGGTTTTAGGAAGTGAAAAATAAAAAGTCATTGTATAATTTACAGTGAAAAACTGTAAATTGACACTACCAGAATTCCCTGCATGACACTTCATAGTTGATGTTTTTTTGTTGAAATAACGTTTCTTCTTAGTTTTTTCTTATCTGTTGTGTACATTAGGGTTTAATCTTACATCTAATGTTGTTAAATGAATGTTTATTGCATTATTTCAGTATCATGTGTGTCACCGTGATGGTGTTTAGTGTTTGTGTGAATGACACTGTGCACCTTCTATATATAAGAACTACCCTCCTCAGCTCGTAGAAAAGCTGTTTGTGATGAGCTTTGGTTCATCATGTGACTTTCTCATCACCACCAGTTTTTGGTGGCTATCAGTACATTACAATGGTTCAAAACAGATATTAGTACTTCAATGTGTTGGTTTATTAACATTACATCAGTTAATGAAATACGGTGTTTTATTGTGAATTTAATTCAAGTCTGTAAAACCTAAAATGTTGCTACCATATTTTTTATGGTGAAGTTCTGGCAACCACAGCTGCCGGTATTTTACTGTAAATGTCACAGATTTTTTTTTTTACAGTGAATGGTTGCATACTTAAAATAAAATGTAAAATAATAAAACATTGGCTTCTGTTATCACAATGCGTCTTCATACAAAACCCATACATTGAAAACTCCCAGCATGACTATTTAATCCCAGATGATAAAACAACTTATTTTGAGAAAAATATCAATTCACTATATCCCATTAGTATGAAACATGCTCTGCTATTCTGTAAGAGACATAGTCTTAATAAATTGCCGTTTTAGACATAAATAGGCCCATAAAAGTGACATTTGCTCTTTTTCTGAATGCTTAGAAATGTACAGTCTGAGGTTTGAGAGTTTTCCGGTGCCACTTCGTCCATGTTGGTAGTTTAGAGTTTGTTTTAGCAGGATTTGTTTTAAGTAGAATGGACTGGGTGATAGCTGGAGCCAAGCGCACAGGGAACATTTATTTTCTTGTGTTTAAAAGTAGAGTGCATTTACTCATCCTGAGGATTATTTATTCCTCATTTACCAGGAAATCCTTCTCATGTTTGAAATATTCCTCGTGAGACAGAACTGATTTATTTTGTCATATTTTATATGGAACACAATTAAACTTACTTTTGGGGCTATATAAATGTTGGTAAAAACATGGTTATTTTCAGATGGGAAAATACCATGTGTGTTTTGTTGGAGTTACTTGATGAAGAATAAAAATATTCTGCGTTACCTGTAAACTTGAGGACTAGTTTAATTAGCCTTTAAACATACAGCTAGCAGGTTACAGTTTGTATTTTAGAACAGACTGATGTTGATGTGGATCTTAATATTGATTTTCTTTAATTATCTTTGTCTCAGATGTCAAATTGAGTCACAAAATGAGTCAGTAGTTGACAAACTGTAGTGTACAAAGCTGTAAAGTTAATGTGAAAATGTGTAAAATCTCAGATCATTTGGTGTTTAAGAAGAGTTTGATGAGAAATGTTCATATTGAGATCTCTTATTTTTCAGACCCTGATTTTTTTCTCTCTGATCTTTTCTGCGAAATATCTGAGAAACATAAGATTTAAGTGAAAACCACTCTTGAAGACGTTCATATTCGCGAGCCTCACTGTTTTGAGTTTTACATCACAATAACCTGCTCTGAAGGATCCAGTCTATATTCGACTTGTTTAACCGAAGACATCACTTGTTTAACCAGAAACAACGTCAGTCGGTACTTTATAACTGTGGATGAGCAGGACAGCCATAATAAGAGGTTTTAAATGAAAGCCAAATAAATTAAAGAAAAGAGGGGGGAGTGTTTCATTTGTTTCTAGAGCAGCATGTGAAAAGAGGGTGGAGTGTTTCATTTGTTTCTAGAGCAGCATGGTCTGTTGCCCACAATCTGATTTATGTAGCTATGGGAAAAAAACATTTGCAGATGAATCTATGTGATGACTATATCATATGATTAGTTTTGAAAAACCCTGTAGAAACACACACACACACACACACACACACATTATATATGTGTATACATTATATATTTTTATATCTATATATTAATTAATTCATTTATTTATTTGCCAATGAAAACTTGTCACAATGCTGAGATGTTCTAGGTAGTTGCCAGGGTGTTGCTATGCAGGTGCTGAGGTGTTTTGAATGTTTTGTAGCAGGGTGTTGCTCTGCAGTTAGTTGTTTTTGAATGTTTTGTAACTTGTTGTGTGGTTGCCAGGGTGTTGCTATGCAGTTGACAAGTTTTATTTTTATTTTTTTGGAATGTTTTGTAGTTTGTTATGTGGTTGTCAGGGTGTTGCTATGCAATTGACAAGTTTTATTTTTATTTTTTTGGAATGATTTGTAGTTTGATATGTGGTTGTCAGGGTGTTGCTATGCAGTTGCTATGATGTTTTGTAGCTTGTAATGTGGTTGAACCCTTTTTATTGATACATTTTGATATTTAATAGCAAGAGATTGAGATCATATTTTTTTTTAAAGGTTTTTGATAGAAGTTTCTTCTGCTCACCAAAGCTGGATTTATTTGATGAAAAATAGTAAAATATAATTAAAATTCAAAATAACTGTTTTTAATTGTGATATCTGTTCAAATGTATCCATTTTTTTGATCAAATCTGAATTTTCAGCATCATTACTCCAGTCTTCAGTGTCACATGATCTTCAGAAATCATTCTAATATGCTGATTGTTGAAAACAGTTGTGCTGCTTCATATTTTTGTGGAACCATGATATAAACATTTTTCCAGGATTCTTTGATGAATAGAAAGTTCAAAAGCTTTTTCTTGAGAAATCTTTTGTAACATTATAAATGTTTTTACTGTCACCTTTGATCCATTTAATGCATCCTTTAAATGCATTTCTATAAATAAGCATATTTGCAATCAATATTTATCTCACTTTGCATTGTATTTTCGGATTACCAAGGATACATGGGATGCTGTTTTTAGAATCTGGCCATATTACTTTTTGAAGGTGCCTATGATGCTCTCTAGGTAGGCAGCGCACTAGGTTTGGAACAGATTTATGGATTTGGCAGCAAACTTCATAGTCCTCATAGCGGCTCACCTAATGCCCAAACACACTGGTTTGGATGGCTTTGGAGACGCTTCATTGCGCCGCTATATTAACGTGTGGTCGAGTGTTAGTTTGTGTTCGCTGAAGGGTTTACATAAACATACACTTTTAGCTACTCGCCCCTCGTGACTTCATTATATGCAGAAACTGGAGATGTTTCTTAAACAGAGCGAGAGAGGGGTCCCTCGACTGCATCCCACATGTGGTTTTGTATTTAAGAGTAATTCTTAAGCCTTTGTGGGCATGGAAACACAACCAGAAAAGAAGCAAACCAGCCATATCCGATTTCCAATTAACATTCCGCGTCTTTGTTCCGTGCCGTTTGATCTATTTTGACGGGGAATCCATAAGTTGCAGCTATTCTCCCAGCAGCGACACCGTCCCGTCCATCCCTGCATGCCGTTTTTGCTGACACACGCATTGCTTGTTGCAACTCGCCCCGCTTGCGGTGCAGTCCTCGGCAGCCGGTGAAGTCACTCTTCAAAGTTGGCATGCATCTTTACAGCCCTCATCTCTGACATGTTTGAAAGGCACATATCTGAACGGGTTCAATGCTCGTAAACATAGAAGCCCGCTTGTTTAGCCGCGCGGGTTTGTGCAAACACAGAGCACCGAAAATACTCAGCGCGCATATTAAGAGCGCTCTCGAGGGCTGTATCAACACGAGAAGCCATATGATGACAGAGATGTGTGCATTTGGATCATGACCCACTTTGTGTGGTCACAGTTGCATGAAAATATGAGTTGAATCAAAAAAAGGGGCATGAAAAATATGATCTTTATAACCAGTAACACATTGTTCTGTTCTGTTGTGTATATTGCACTCTTGTTTTCTATTCTGTTCTGTTTTATTCCATTCAGTCATGTTCATTGGTGGTGTCCTATTTTACTTTATTCTATTATGTTCTATTCTGCTATATCATGTTCAGTGGTGGTGTTCTTATGGTGGTTGTATTTTTTTTCCGTTTTACAGTTTGGCCTGTTCAATTCTATTCTGTTCAGTTTTGTTCTTTTAATTCATGTTCAGTTATGATGTTCAGGTTTTATTCTTTCTTTACTTATTCCCTGTTTTTCTTTTCTATTCTATTTGTTTTCATCCTATTCTGCTCTACAGTTATGTCTTGTATTATTCTATTCTATATTACAGCTATGTGTTGGCCTATTCACTTTGGTTAAATTCTATTCTATTTTGTTCAATTATAATTTGGTCACTTTTATTCTATGTCTTTTTTAGTTATGCTGTTATGGCCTGTTCAGTTATATACTATTGTAATAATTTACATTCAGTTATGTTTTTCTTTTTATATTTGTTTTTGTTCTGTTCTGCTCTAAATTGATATCTATTTATTATATCTATTATATCCTATCCTGTTGATTTTATTCTATATTAATATTTTGTTGGCTTATTCACTTCTGTTCAGTTCTATTCTGTTTTGTTCATTTATTTTACTCACTTTTATTCTATATGTCATTTTCAGTTATGCTGTTTTGGGCTATTCAATTCAATTCTATGTTATTCATTTACATTCAGCTATGTTTTCCTATTCTGTTTTTTGTTTCTTCTGCTCTACATTTGACTTATTCTATTCTATTCTATTCTATTCTATTCTATTCTATTCTATTCCATATTACAGTTATGGGTTGGCCTAGTATTCACTTCTGTTCATTTCTATTCTGTCTTGTTCAGTTTATATTCTGTTTTGTTCCATTATGCCATGTTCAGTTATGATGTTATGGTCTATCAAATTCTATTCTATTTTATTCATTTTTGTTCAGTTATGTTTTTCTTTTCTACTCTATTCGTTTTTGCCCTGTTCTGCTCTGTAGTTACAGTATGTCCTGGTCTATTCTATTCTTTTGATTTATATTCCATTTATATTCACTTGTGTTCAATTCTATTCTGTTTTGTTCAGTTCTATTGCGCTCACTTTTTATTCTATTACATGTTTAGGTGTGCCGTTCTGATCTTTTCAGTTCTATTCTATTTTATCCTTTCATGTTCAGTCATGTTTTTCTTTTCTATTCTATTTGTTTTTGCCTTTTTCTGCTCTACATTTATGTCTTGGTATATTCTATTGTATTCTATTTTTATTACAGATATGTGTTGGGATATTTAGTTGTGTTAAATTCTGTTCTGTTTTGTTCATTTATATTCTACTCACCTTTATTCTGTATCATGTTGAGTTATGCTGTTTTGGTTTATTAATTTCTATTCTATTTCTATTCTATTATTTGCATTATTTGCATTTTCTACTCTTTGTTTTTGTTATATTCTGCTCTACAGTTATGTCTTGGATTATTCCATTCTAATATTCTATCATATTTTCTATTCTATTCTATTCATTCTGTTCAATTCCATTCTGTTCTGTTGAGTTACATTCTACTCGCTTTTATTCTGTGTCATGTTCAGTTATGCTGTTCTGGTCTATTCAGTTGTATTCTTTTTATGCATTACTGTTCAGTTATGTTTTTCAAGTCTATTTTATTCATTCTTGTTCTGTTCTATTCTGTTGTTCTGTTCTATTCTAATATATTATATCCTCTGTATTGGTCAGATCTTTCATATCTCTTTTTCCTCCTACATTTTACACTACTGTGGATGAATCACATTTGTACAGCAATAAAATGCATTGGGAAATGTGCAAGTTTTAATTTGAGAGGTGGAAATGTTCACCGATTTCAGTTAGTGCTTATGAGATATTATAGAGAAGGTGTTATTGTTAAAAGTAATGACAGTACAAACAACACTTAAGTGCTTAATTCTGGCGCGTGTTTAAGGTCATAAACCATCCGCCGTACGCTGTGATGCAAGTATCTCACTAATGTTCATCCCCAGTCTTTACTAGTTGTGTTTGTGTCTCTTCTGTCCCACAGGGCTCTTTCCTCTGTGGTGGCCCTTGGTGCGAACATCATCTGCAATAAGATCCCCGGTCTCGCACCCCGCCAGCGCGCCATTTGCCAGAGCCGGCCGGACGCCATCATCGTGATCGGAGAGGGGGCACAGCTGGGCATCAACGAATGCCAGTACCAGTTCAGATACGGCCGCTGGAACTGCTCCGCGCTGGGTGAACGCACCGTCTTCGGACAGGAGCTGCGAGTAGGTCAGTGCTTGTCACGGGTCTTTGGCGCGCTTGGTTTGTTTTCGGGGTGGTGTGGAACAAGATCTGTATTCAGACAATATTACCACTGGGCTCTTGATCGAAACACTTGCAGATATCCCTAAGCATCGCCATTCATCTCAACGGCAGGTTCTGTAAGCTCAGGTTGAACCTGCAGTTTTGTGAATCTGTCAATATGTCTGGGTAATTCATCTAAAATCAAGAGGAAAAATAATAAATATTAGCCTATATTTTGGACCATTGAGACCTTTTGCATTTTTACATTGTTTTAAATTTCAAACTCTCATTATTATATCCAGATGTTTTCTCTTTTGTATTTTAATACCCATAATACATTTTTTAATTCACATAAAACTAAATGGTTTTCTGCAATACTACTAATACTATTAATAATACTATTAAAATAATGTATAATGTTTTTTGCAATATAATAATATTTTGGTTAATTGGTTAATTTCAACATTTACAATTACTTTGCATAAATTAAAAGTTGCAGAGCTGACATGAACTAACAATAAATAGTTAATACTGTAAAAACTGAATTGCTCATTGTTAGTTCATTTTAGTGTTAATTTTATTGTTAGTTAATTTAAATTTTCCTGTTAATTTTATTGTTATTTTATAGTTCTACTGACTTATTTTATACAGATCAATAAAAACATTGTATTACTAAATTTATTGTTTTTTTTTTAAATGTGTATGTATTATTTTATATTTGTATTTTTATTTACACATTTAAATCATATTTTGATAATAATATTTTTTATTTTAGTAAAACATTTAATACAATGACTTTTTAATCAGTATAAATTAAATATCAATAGAAAAAAAATCAATAGAACAAATAACTAACAATTTACATAATGTATCCTTTTTATCATTACAGTAATGCGTAGGAAAATACATTTTAAATCTTAAATAATTATGAAATAGATTCCAGTTTTAAGCAAATTAAGCAATTAAATTAAGGAAAATGTGCTTAATTGTGGTGAACTGCAAAAAAAAAATAAATCTTAATGGTCTTAAAAACAGGCTTTATTTTCTCTCTTTCCTTTGATTTTGCAGTGAATACGGTAAGATAAATGTCAACTGCTGTGATGAGAAGAGTGTTTTATTTAATTGATGTCTGTGTGGTTGTTGTTCAGGTGTTTTGGGAAGCCTGTAGCAATGATGCAAGAGCGTTCTGTGGCTTCAGTTCTGCACGAACACAGCTAGAAACAGTGCTGTGAAGATAAGCTTATAAATGCTGCTTTGATTACACGGGATCCAGCCGTTTACTGTGACAAAAGCTCTGAACTCTTTTCAGAAGCGGGCAAATGTGGTGTTATGAAAGAAGGCAGTCTTTGTGCTGTGGTTACACACACCACGCTGTACGTGCACACACTTGACCCTCAAAGGCTTGCGAAAGCATGTTTGTGTTGGTGTGATTAATATAGTGCTGATTAAGTGGAACTGGACTCACCTCTTGATTACACATTGACCGTACACATACACACCAGGTAAAAACGATGCTATCAGCTTACTTACTGCACTAACATTATGTTTGGAACCGCATACTAACTATTTCTGCAGTATGTAGTATCTATAGTATATACAGTATGCATAATGTGAATTCTGTGCATGCACAGGCTAGCAAAGAGTGCTTTATCTCACAATGCAATGTGCTCGACTTGACCTTCTGTTCCCAGTGTGATGAATGAACCTTAGGTAAAATCACCCATGAGTTTAACCATCTCTAATTTGACTTATTAGATGATCAGAAGGTTAAAGTTGCATATTCGTAAAAAAAATTCAATTAAAAATATATAAAAATAGCCAGATTTATTTCTTACTATTTAAAAAAATAATAGGCAAATATTACTCAGGATTTTTGTCTTGTTTTCCGGTACAAATATCTAAACAGTCTTAAATCAAGAGACATTGCTAAATAAACATTAAGTCTTGTTTTCTGCAAAAATGAATCAAAATTAATTGAGTTTATGCTTAAAACTAGAAAAATATTTACCTGTGGGCTGAAAAAAAATATATCTTAATTCAAAGTGAAAATAAGTTTATTTTTCTGACCTCACTGGCCGATATTTTCCTTGTTTTCATCAAAAACACTTTCTATAAAAAATGACTTTTTTTGAATTGTTGGTTGACAGGGTGTTGCTATGCGTTCTTAGTGGATGTTAGAATATTGCTACAGTATGTGGTTGCTAGGGTTTTTTGTTTTTTTTTGGTTGTTGCTAGGTTCTTCCTATCTGGCATGAAAAGTCTCTAGATTTTCTTCCTCGGGTTCCTCCTTGAATGTGCAATTTTTTTCCCACCTGTTTTCTGGTCCAGCAGGTGAAAATGGTGCATCTGATCACTTAGTAAAGTATCAGCACACTCTCCTCAACAACACACATGATTTTAAGGAATAAAACACTGCAGAATAAGTTTAATACTTAGTGAGCAATAATAATTTTGATGCTTTCCTTGGAAAACGCCACAAAAACTGAAATTTTGAATGCATTGACCATCTTGGTAACAGATTGTAGAGCCTGCCACAATCACTCTGTTCTGTCTATTTCACTCTCTCTCTCTCTCTCTCCATCGTATTTATACAGTCATAATGAGCTACAACTGGGAAAGCATTTACATTTTCATGGCTTTTGTGTGAAGAGGCATTCCTGAGCGGGTTGCAGGGCGCATTGCTCTTTCACACTGTCATTTATACATTTCCCCTCATTTAGAAGTGTTTTGTCGCTGTTAAACTGCGGTCAAACGCTCTGTAAACTCCCATCACTTCAGCCCCACAAAACGCATCGCAGTTCCTTTGATATTTTACACTCCTGTGGTGAATCTTTGAACTTTGTTTACTCTCGTCCAAAATACGGACGGATGGAATTCTCATCTTTGCTCATTTATAGACTACTTTATTTGGATTTTGCACAGTGTCCTGTAGTCTAAAGCAGTAATACATCTAGAGAAGCATTTGATTTGAACATTAAGGCAACATGAGAGCATAATTAACTATTTTATGTGTAGAATTTAGGGTAAAAATTTGGGACTTAATCTCACAATTTCTACAAAAAAAAATCAGAATTGTGAGAGAAAAAGTTGCAAGAAACAAGCTTTTATGCATTAGTGCACATTATTCTAAACAAAAAAGTATGTCCAATCGATTTTTGATTGATTAAATCAAATCCTGGCCCATGTTTTTTCTCATTGATTATCCTGTTTTACTTGGACACACATGTGAAATTGCACTAAAATGGGCTGAGAAAAGCTTTTCATATTGACTATTACATAATGTCTTTTGACTTTTTTTGTTGTCCGTACGGATGTCATT
>NW_015554065.1:258699-259611 GCF_001515605.1 Sinocyclocheilus anshuiensis
TTTTTTTTTTTTTTTCAAAATAATGTTGATTTGAACATTAAGGCAACATGAGAGCATAATTAACTATTTTATGTGTAGAATTTAGGGTAAAAATTTGGGACTTAATCTCACAATTTCTACAAAAAAAAATCAGAATTGTGAGAGAAAAAGTTGCAAGAAACAAGCTTTTATGCATTAGTGCACATTATTCTAAACAAAAAAGTATGTCCAATCGATTTTTGATTGATTAAATCAAATCCTGGCCCATGTTTTTTCTCATTGATTATCCTGTTTTACTTGGACACACAAGTGAAATTGCACTAAAATGGGCTGAGAAAAGCTTTTCATATTGACTATTACATAATGTCTTTTGACTTTTTTTGTTGTCCGTACGGTTGTCATTTTGCCATTTGACCTTTAATAATGTTTTGCATGTCTCAGTATTTATTTTATCATCTTTTTAGGTGTTATTGATTATGTAAATGATCAGTGCAGCTTCTCAATAAACTCTTAAAAATAAAGGTTACAAAGGTTTTACAGCCTGAGAAGTTTTTGAGCTTTTGTTCTCACTCGTTTAGGTGCCACAGACCCCAAAATATAATCATCCTCATGCAAGAGACCCCCATCCTAAAATTTAAAAGACAGCTATATATTTTCATGTGTAAAGAACCAATTTATACTCTGAAAAATTAATATTATAAATATTTGTAAAATATTATTTGGAAAATATTTAGTTTCTATTATGCTACATTATTACTTGTTTCTACTCACTATAGTACTCTTAGGTGTATTCATTTATTTTAAAATATATATAATTATTATTTTATTATTATTATTATTGATTTTTTTCCCCTTTATTTTTTCCTTCTTTTCATATTTTATTATAATTTCTGTTTTGTTTTTATATTTTATTATTTTTTTTTATTTTATGGT
>NW_015554065.1:264675-270079 GCF_001515605.1 Sinocyclocheilus anshuiensis
CAGAATTGCGTGATATAGACTCAGAATTGTGAGATATAAACTCAGAATTACGAGAGATAAACTCAGAATTGTAAGATATAAACTCAGAATTGTGACATATAAACTCAGAATTGCGAGATATAAACTCAGAATTGCGATAAACTCAGAATTGCGAGATATAAACTCAGAATTGCGAGGTATAGACTCAGAATTGCGAGATATAAACTCAGAATTGCGAGATATAGACTCATAATTGCGAGATATAAACTCAGAATTCCGAGATATAAACTCAGAATTATGATAAACTCAGAATTGCGAGATATAAACTGAGAATTGCTAGATATAAACCCCGATTTGTGAAATGTAAACTCACAGTTGTATTTACAATCGCGAGATATAAACTGGTAATTCTGTGAAGAAAAGTCTAAATTGTGAGATAAAAAGTCACAAATATTCTGTGGTAAAAAAAAAGAAAAGATTTGCGAATTGCAGAATTGCGAGATGTAAACTAAGAGTTCAGAGAGAAAAAAAAACATAATTGCGAGATATAAACTCTCAAAGACCGAATTGTGACAGTCACAGTTTTGTATTTTTTATCCCATGGTGGAAACAAGATTCATCCTGTTGCATCCCAGAATTTGCAGAAATGCTTTGCTTTAGTGCACCAGCACCTCATGACAAGTTTACAAGTAACAGAATGAGCAGGAAGTTTTCTTCAAAGTGACGTTGCAGTTATCAGAAGGAAATCTCAAGCGCTTGCATTGAAGCATGAAATCCAACTCCTGAACGCTTCTTACATGGAATTTAATGACAGGAGCTACTTGGAATAATAAGCTTGGATTAAATCATCGAACATGTCGGAGTTGCAGCCAAGCATTTGCATTTTCTTGCATGCAGCGAGGGTCAGAGCGCTGTCTCTGCAGGTACTGACACTTTGACATTGGGCTGTCTGTCACTGATAAAGTCACCCTGCAGCCACAGGAAGCAGATCTGAATCTCCTCTGGAGGTATTCCTGTTCAATCAGTCACTGATCTTGAGTCGAGTGTGTCCGTATGGAAATGTGTCTGTTTAGTGCAGGTCAGGGATTAGATGTTCTCATCAGAACAGAAATGAAATGGAGAGGAAAGAGTAGGAAAATAAGCAAGAGATAAGAGGTCACTTCTGATATGCTGCACCTTTTGAACGCTTTAAAAATTAATATGAATAGTTGGCAAATGGATATTTTAGGTTGAAATAGACGTATATATCAATTATATATATTATTATATTATATATATAAGACAATTTGGAGCATAACTTATTTAGACAGAAGGCTTTAATTTTATACCAATTTTAGAGTAAAACCTGTTATGTAAAATATTTATTATATATAAAATAAAATTACTATAGTGCATTTTCTTTACAGTAAATTGAAACTACCATAACTTTTTTATACTTTATTTTTTTGCACTTTTGCAATAATCTGCTGATTTTCTTCTTTAAAAAGATACCAAGATAAAAGGGGGGGGGGGATGGGGGGACGACGACAGTTAAGGGGTTAAAGGTTTTAAATATTTATTATATATTTATTTTATGCCTATTATTTGTTTCTTTATACTAATAATTTTAAGAATTATACTTAAATATTTAATTTAATTTAAATGTGTGTTATAAGAAATACAAATTATATGAAAATATAAGTATAAATGGTATACATAACATTTGAAAGAAAAAGTAATGTAATTTGTATGTATAGTATTTATACTTTTATTTTTTTGTTATTTTTCATTTGTTTTTTATTTTATATATACTATATATGTAATTTTTATTTTGCATTATAATTTAGTTTAGTTTATTTATTTTTTTAAATAATTGAATATAATTTATTGTTATTGTTATTATTGTTACTGTTGTTATATTTTTGTGTGTGTGAGTGAGTGTGTGTGGTGAAATGGTGCAGGGCCGCCTGTGTGTGTGTGTGAGTGTGTGTGTGAGTGTGTGAGTGTATGTGTGAGTGTGAGTGTGTGTGTCTGTGTTAGTGAATAGGTAAAAACGATAAAAGCTCTGTCACAATCAGATCATCTCTCCGTTCTGAACTGCACAGGTGGACGGACTGTAACCCTTATCATGGACACTTTAACTACAAATAGCTGTGCATTTTCATGTGTGCTGAACATATGTGATAAGAGATCTGTTGTGGTTCTTTGATCTCTGATCTTAAAGAGCATTCAAATGTTGCGTGAGGAGTGCACTTCATGAGAGCTCATCTGGATGGAGTCGTGATTAAAGAGCTGCTTGGCATAGAACAAGAATGATATAGTAATGCAGAGATTCACAATGCAAAGCTCCCTTAGTGCTGGATTACAAAGTTTGTCAACTTGTTTTCAATTTCATGTGAAGGAAACGCTTCCCCTCATGTGCGCACAGTTTTACAGATGGCTCATCTTGCGCTGGTTTGGTTTATGTTTGCATTTTTGTGTCGCAGCCGGGCACGCACTTAGCCTTTTGACAGTATTTCACATCTGAATTATTTCATGTATTTGCTCTGAAAATGCTTTAAAAATGATTATCATTTAATCAGAGCAAATATAATTTCACCTAATCACTATTACCAAGCAGATTCAATGTAAAAGAAACATTTTTTAAAAATTATTTATAATCTGATGTGTGTGAAATTATTTTATATTTTTGATTTTTTTATTTAATATTTTGTTTTATTTTTAATTTAATATGTATTTATTAATATATATATGTTAATATATACTTTACATATATGTGTGTAAGAGTTACTTTTATATATATATATATATATATATATATATATATATATATACACCTTACATAATTTATATTATTATTATATTTACCTATATTTAATGTTATTTATTAATATATATGTATTTACTTCAGAATTTAAAATGTATTTAATAATATTAATTGTTTATATATTTTTTTAGATTGAATATATTTAAACATAAAATACATATTTATATGTATGTGTGTTGATGAAATTAAAAAATAATAAAATAATGAAATAAAAAATGTACAAAATTAAAAAAATAAAAATTATACAGTATATATATATTATTTTCTGTATAACTTAATTGACACTACAGTTTGTTTAATGTTTTGTTAAATCCTTAAGTCAATTCAATAATTCGAGCAGCTCTACTCACACACACGTGTTTCTCACACACTCTTACTCAGAGACACTCATGTTTTATTGAACAGGATCTGCTCGTTTCTGTTGTTGTAAAGCTTAAAGGACACACAATCTCTTCCTGTCGTTTGTGACTTTTGACAGAGTTTTAATTTTTGGGTGAACGATCCCTTTAACATGCTTGACTCGGCAAACTTCCCTAATAATGAGTTTGCAGTGCAGAGCCAGCGAGTGTCCTCTCCTCTTATTTGATGGCTGTAGCTTCATCGTAGCTCTTCTCGATGCACTCGCTGACCTCAGATTTAGCAGAAAAACCAGATTTAGCAGCACTTGGCCGTGTTGTCCGGCCTCAAAGTGCCCTCAGGTGGGCGTAGCGTCCTTCAAGCGCACTACGTCTGTTCGGCGGCATGAATGGAGCATTTGGAGCTGCCCAGGCCATCATAGGCTTCAGCCGGATTGTTTGTTCTCTCTGAGGTTGTAAATCTCCTCAGCCGTGTCAAACGTGATTTGTTTAGTGGTTCGCTCTCATCCGCCCGAGCCAAAGCGGTCAGCCGGCATCCACCTTCTCTACATAAGGTCATGAGGATATATATATACGTAAAACGAGGGTAAACCGAGACAGAGCGCTACTCTTCCACAGAGATCTTGGATTCTGTCGCAGACACTTGCCACTAAACTCTATTAGACATCTGTTTTAATATTCCTCTCTTCTTCCCTTCCAAGTTCTTTGAGGGTTTTCTGGTCTGTCCAGTTTTCCACTGGCAGGGTTCAAGGCTATCCCAGGGTGCTTCTAGCTGGAGTCGAGTCAGGGCTTTGGGTCTGGCCTCCTCTGATGTGCTTTATTCACTTTGGCGTTTGCGAGTACGGCCCTTAACCCGATGTGGACAGCAGCCTGATTGGTGCACGATGGATAGGAAAGATTACGAGGCTGGGGAAGACTACATTTTTGGGAAAATGTTGGAAATTGTGACGTTTTGTTTGTGAACTTGTATTCATTTTTATTTTTCATTTTTTTTATTTGAAAGTGGCCAAGTGTTGTTTTTTCATGTTTGAAGCTATGCTGTGCTCTTTGGCGTCTAACTAGTCAATTAGACCCTGACTGCTTGCTTGCTTTATTTATTTATTTATTTAATTATTCCTTCCTTCATGTGGACTTTTAATTACTACTGTATATTATTTGATGAGACTATTTTAAACATACATATCTGCATTAATATAAACATTTGATAATATAGATATATATAATTAAATATTTAAACAATTGAATAACTTTAAATTGACATTAAATATTAATATAATGTTTAATAATGTATTTTTATATTATTATATTGTTTTTTTAATTATTAAATATGTGTAAGTATTTTTTTTACATTTAAATATATGCATTTATAATGTAAGCAATGTAATAACGTTAACATTAAAGTTTATTAAAATAATTTACATAATGTATTTTAAATATACTAATCTAAATTGTTTTGATTAAAAATGTTATTTGTATTCTTAATTATATATATATATAAACATTGGAAATGCTAAATAAATATGTATGCATTATGCATTAAATTATTAAATATTAAATATATTAAATATTATTATTAAAAATATATATTATTTTATTGTAATGTATATGTTACTAGTTGTTTTAGTTGTTTTAATACTACAATTGATTGCTTCTGTTTTCCTCATTTGTAAGTCGCTTTGGATAAAAGCGTCTGCTAAATGACTAAATAAACGTGTGTGTGTGTGTGTGTGTGTGTGTGTGTCTTATGTAAACACCCCCCAAGAAACATGTCTGATTGAGGTCAGGTGAACCCAATGTGGGATTACAAATGTAAGAATCTGTTTAAAATATGCTGATCCTATGTTCTGACATAGCATCACATGAAAAACTAAGGTGAAGTACATTGTATTTAGCATTTAAGGTAAATTACATCAGACAAATGATTATCTTAAGCAAAGTGTAGCAAAAGGTTCCTGTCTGTTCCTGTTCTCCTATTGTTAGTAAAATGAACCAGATTACTGAGACGATCACCTTTTGTTTGTATTGGCTCTTGGTGCCTCTGCCCCAGTCTTTGAGTAGTTATGCTGATTGGAATAGTACTGTCAGACTGATTGGATTAGCACCTATGCATTTGAATGACACTGTTATGCTGATGAGATCAAGCCTGGGAAAATGCCGGTGTCGGGCTGATTGCCTGTACTTCATTTGCATGCTATGGGTTAGATTGTCTCCACCTCTACTGAATGTATCCCGCCCCCTTAAAATGTATATAAACTACAATGTA
>NW_015554065.1:270794-280182 GCF_001515605.1 Sinocyclocheilus anshuiensis
TTTTTTTTTTATTTTAGAGATGAAGGTTATCCTCTGTTTCGGCAGGGAAGAATTTGTTATCCTCTGTTAAGACAGGGAAGATTAACATTATGCGTTAATATTTGTTACCCTCTCTTTCGGCAGAGAAGAATTGTTTACCCTCTTTTTAAGCAGGGAAGTTTAGCGTAAAGTGCTAGTGAATTTGTTATCCTCTGCCTTGCCAAGGAAGGTTAACAATAGTTGATGTGTTAACAAGCGTACCCTCTGTTGATCAGAGAAGTTTTAGTGTTTTGATTGTGTGGTAACAAAGAAACTCACAAAATGATTAGAAAGAATGCTAGACTGATACCCACAACTGAAAAAGATGGTCTCGCGACTCCTTTGTGGTCAGATAGCGAATTCAAATCACTGTTAGGAGTGCAAATGAACCTAATAGTCACTGAGAAAGTTAGACAAGAACTAACTCAGAAATATGAGATCCATCCTGACAAGACTTGGTCTGTAGATGAGTGTAAAAAGGTACTAGGAGTATGTATACGCAAGAACAATGTGAAAGGCATTATCTGCTGCCACAGAGAATTTGGTTTAGCGCTAGCTATACAACAGTCTCAGCATAACTTAAAGCTAGAGGAACAGAACAAAGAGCTCCGTGCTAGAGTATCCTCTTTGACTAAGAAATTGAACTGCAACAAAGCTGCAGCAAAAACTGATGTGGAAGAAGTTAGTCAGCCTGATAACAATTATCCTGACTTACAAGCTTTCTTTGAAACAGATGTAGCCATCCAATCAGTAACTGATGTGCCTGTAGATTCAGTGAAGGTATGTGGCGCTACGAGAAGATCTCAGGGAATTGAGGGAATTGAAAGTGTTCCTCCCAACTCTTCTGTTGTCCAAGTACAAGCTGTTGCCAAAGCACTAGGAGCACTAGGAATAGAGAGACTATCCCAGAGCTTACCCTCAGCACGCACAAATTTTTCTGAATTTAGAAGAGCATTGATCAGCAAAATGCGTCTCTACGACATGTCGTTAGCAGAAGTCACACAGCTGATGTCACAAATTCTAACTGAATCTGAATTCAACAGTTTTGAGTCTGCTGTTACTTCTGAACTACAACATGCCAGTAAAGGCGATTTGAGAGAAGGTGTTTTGAAAATTCTAAAGAATATCATGGGACCCAAAATAGACTGGTCCAGAATCACTAACTGTGTGCAAAGGAAAGAAGAAACTGTGAGTGAATACACTGAAAGGTTTTGTCAGGCAGCTGCAGCATACAGTGGAATAGCTGACACTCCAGAGAAGGTACTGGATCATAAAGGACCACTAGTTAGAGCATGGTTTGATGGCCTTTTATCAGAGTAAAGATCTGCTTTGCCGTTCTTAGATCTAACATGATCCACTGGAAGTTTGCAAAACAACTTGGACAGGTTAGCTACATGGAAAAGAGACTCTGATGTTAAAGCCAGAGTAAAGATTGCAGCAGTATCCTTTCAGGTCAACACAGAGAACCGACAGAAACGTAAAAGTCCTAAGAGGGAGGGCAGTTGTCATTACTGTGGTAAACCTGGACACTGGATTAAAGAGTGTAGGAAAAGCAAGAAGATATTAGGAGAAATTAACAGCTTTACTCAGCTCCTACTCAGTCTATCATCACCTGTGTATGAAGCCACCACCTCTGAAAGACAACTAGACCCCCTACCAAGCCAACTGTCACGGAAGAAAAATTAAATACACAACGCAGAGAATCACATACGGGAACTTCAGTCATCCATCAACATGATCAAGATTGCCATACTAGTAATCATCATGGACATCGCACAAAGTATAGACTCCAGAAACAACATATTCTTAGAGCTGATGAATATGTCAAGAAATGCCTTGTTTGCTGGAAAGAACGTTTGCATGCCACATCCACTTTCGGTAGGAGTAGGAATCCCATGGGTAGCAAACCCCATTTCTGACTGTGATACTTGCATTCTATTTGGTGTGGTCACTAATGGAATTTTTAACAAAAGCACATGTCATGACGTGACTGCTCCTCCAGCCTCACCATGTTGCACTCCAGGTTTAAGGTCCTGCAATTTGACGACAACCACACCTGTTATGACAGACTTACTCTTACCAATGACATTTAGTTGGTGTGTTGAATATCTATCCTCAGACTCTAAAGACTTGGGAAAAATTCCCAGTGCTGCATGTGGTTTCATAATTAAAATGGGAATGTCACTGAAGACAGAAATCTCATCATCCACACGACAAAAGAATGAGGATGTGGAAGTATGTATTAGGCAAACTCGATCATTACCCAAGCTATTTAGTGTGAACCAATGGTGCAGGATTCCCCATTCCCCCTCCATGTTTTGGCTATGCGGAACCTCAATCTATAGTGTACTACCGGCCAAGTTTAATGGCAGGTGGCAGGTAGTCTATACCTTACCTGCAGTCAGAGAAAACTTGAAATCCACTCCAGTACTTTTAAGTGATTCAGCTCCTACCACGAACACAGAAGATGGCTGCATTCCAGGACTCACTTGTGCACAAACATGGTGGTCAAGAACTCTTGGAACATTAATCCCGTTTTATGGTGTCATGCAGGCCCTTGATCAAGTTAGAAGCTTATCGAATTCTGTACAGAAACTGGCCAATGATACGGCTTTGTGGGTAACATTCTCGCTTCACACAAGATAATGATCTTACAGAACAGAGTGGCCTTGGATTACATTCTTGCCATTCTTGCAAGAGCATGCACCATTATCGGACCTGAGTGCTGCACCGGGTTAATGGATCCAACAGAGAACTTGAACAAAATCCAACAAGACATTCTTGATCTTTCAGCAAAATTACACCAGATGACTGAAGATAAGTCTTCATGGTTCGGAAACCTGTTAGGTAAACCCTGGCTATGGATCAAGGAAATAGCAATTCTGCTGTTGTTTTTCCTACTGATGTACTATCTATGCATCCACAGTATCAAGTGTTTCATTCAACAAATGACCCACGCCCATCACGAGGAAATGACAGTTCCAACCAGAAAAGATTATTACCCGTAAGAACTTCACGGACCCTAGCTGCATGTTTGTTTCTGCCCGAGACCCATACGCACCGACCTCATCACCTGTGTATGAAGCCACCACCTCTGAAAGACAACTAGACCCCCTACCAAGCCAACTGTCATGGAAGAAAAATTGAATACACAACGCAGAGAATCACATACGGGAACTTCAGTCATCCATCAACATGATCAAGATTGCCATACTAGTAATCATCATGGACATCGCACAAAGTATAGACTCCAGAAACAACATATTCTTAGAGCTGATGAATATGTCAAGAAATGCCTTGTTTGCTGGAAAGAACGTTTGCATGCCACATCCACTTTCGGTAGGAGTAGGAATCCCATGGGTAGCACACCCCATTTCTGACTGTGATACTTGCACTCTATTTGGTGTGGTCACTAATGGAATTTTTAACAAAAGCACATGTCATGACGTGACTGCTCCTCCAGCCTCACCATGTTGCACTCCAGGTTTAAGGTTCTGCAATTTGACGACAAGCACACCTGTTATGACAGACTTACTCTTACCAATGACATTTAGTTGGTGTGTTGAATATCTATCCTCAGACTCTAAAGACTTGGGAAAAATTCCCAGTGCTGCATGTGGTTTCATAATTAAAATGGGAATGTCACTGAAGACAGAAATCTCATCATCCACACGACAAAAGAATGAGGATGTGGAAGTATGTATTAGGCAAACTCGATCATTACCCAAGCTATTTAGTGTGAACCAATGGTGCAGGATTCCCCCTCCAACAGGCATGTTTTGGCTATGTGGAACCTCAATCTATAGTGTACTACCGGCCAAGTTTAATGGCAGGTGCACCTTAGTCTATGCCCTACCTGCAGTCAGAGAAAACTTGAAATCCACTCCAGTACTTTTAAGTGATTCAGCTCCTACCACGAACACAGAAGATGGCTGCATTCCAGGACTCACTTGTGCACAAACATGGTGGTCAAGAACTCTTGGAACATTAATCCCGTTTTATGGTGTCATGCAGGCCCTTGATCAAGTTAGAAGCTTATCGAATTCTGTACAGAAACTGGCCAATGATACGGGCTTGGCCCTGGGTAACATCACGAACACCCTCGCTTCACACAAGATAATGATCTTACAGAACAGAGTGGCCTTGGATTACATTCTTGCAACGCAAGGGGGAGCATGCACCATTATCGGACCTGAGTGCTGCACCGGGTTAATGGATCCAACAGAGAACTTGAACAAAATCCAACAAGACATTCTTGATCTTTCAGCAAAATTACACCAGATGACTGAAGATAAGTCTTCATGGTTCGGAAACCTGTTAGGTAAACCCTGGCTGTGGATCAAGGAAATAGCAATTCTGCTGTTGTTTTTCCTACTGGTGTACTATCTATGCGTCCACAGTATCAAGTGTTTCATTCAACAAATGACCCACGCCCATCACGAGGAAATGACAGTTCCAACCAGAAAAGAGAAAAGATTGTAAGAACTTCACGGACCCTAGCTGCATGTTTGTTTCTGTGTCAAACATGCCGTTCGTCATTCGTCACTAACAACACAGAGCAAGTGCTATGTGCCTGTAACGATCACAGGTTACAAGAATGAACTTTTAAGTGTCTAAATTTGTATTTTGTGAGAGTTATTAGAACTCTCAAAGGGAGAATTGTGGGATTACAAATTTAAGAATCTGTTTTAAATATGCTGATCCTATGTTCTGACATAGCATCACATGAAAAACTAAGGTGAAGTACATTGTATTTAGCATTTAAGGTAAATTACATCAGACAAATGATTATCTTAAGCAAAGTGTAGCAAAAGGTTCCTGTCTGTTCCTGTTCTCCTATTGTTAGTAAAATGAACCAGATTACTGAGACGATCACCTTTTGTTTGTAATGGCTCTTGGTGCCTCTGTCCCAGTCTTTGAGTAGTTATGCTGATTGGAATAGTACTGTCAGACTGATTGGATTAGCACCTATGCATTTGAATGACACTGTTATGCTGATGAGATCAGGGATGGAGAAAGTCCGGTAACGGGCTGATTCCTGTATTGCATTTGCATGCTTTGTTTAGATTGTCTCCACCTCTATGTATCCCTCCCCCTTGAAAGGTATAAACTCTACTGTGCTGAGCTATAGTCAGACTTGGATGACTGCAGCGACGCTCGAGTCCTCAATAAAGAGTGACTTCTGTATGAAACATATCCCAACGTCTCCTGGTCTCTGCTTCGACGAGGAAAAAGTTTCCAACAATAGGGACCTATCATAGGGATGATCTGAGGCAAGGACGACATGGATGGAGCCCACACGCAGCTGAATAGCAGAGGTGGTGGAGAGATGGTGAAGATTGTGGTGGCCACAACTTCGAAGTGGGAATCTGGAGGCCAGAAGTTGATCTGGGGCAACTGAGGGCGGCGGTGGAGCCTGAGGGAGGGCAGAGCTAGCTGAAGCCAAAGGGGTGGAGGGTTGAAGAGTAGCGTATGGCCCAAAAGTCCATGACGCAGGTGGAGCCAACGTGCCGAGGGTGTCCGCCGAGGCCGAATGGCCGATGGTCCATGCTGAGGTCGAGGGTAGAAGGAGTGCAGGAGCCAGGGCGATGGGTCGAGGTAGATCGTAATACACCGTGGCTGGAGGTAGAGTCTTGGGCTCCTTATGCCCAGGAGGAGAAGGTTCCCAGCAGGTCCCAGATGGTGCCATGCCACTGAGAAGAGGCAGATGTGGTACTGAAAGACTGGTGGGAGACAGTGATTACTGGATGGCCCAGATGGCTGAGGACTGGAGAAGAGACTGGAGACCCAAACAGAAACCAATAAAAAACAATACCACAATATCAGTCTGGAGAGGTGGTGGGAGAGGGAGGCTGTACGGGGCAAACGAGGCAGGTATACGGCAGACTGGTTCAGGCAAAAGTAAGCAGAATAATATCCTCTCCTAACACAAAGCTTAACAGTGCATCATCCAAGAACTCATCCAACTCTCAAGGGTAGGAGGGTGGGCAGGGCTCACTTCCAAACCCTCGAATTCCACTAACACTCCCTCCGCAATTGATGACGTGCCCGGTTTACACACCTGGTCAAGTGCTTGCTACTCGGGCGATGTGATCCTCGGTCACTCTCAGAGGTGCGGACTCTAACGTCACAGCGGAGTCCTTATTGCTGCCTGCGGTGGGCTCAGCCTGTCTATCTTCCATAGATGCAGACGTGACTAAAGAACGACTAAAGAAATGACTAAAGAAAACTGAAAGGCAATATATACACTTAGGAACTAATGAGATAATTAATGAGACAACAGGTGAACAAAATGCAGAAAAAGAAGAGGTGCAAACTTCTTTAGAATTTTCCAGATATTTGGGAAGAAACTTTAATCATTGGTGTAAAGCATTAGACAGTAAGAAGATTTGGAAGATTTAATACTGGAAGATTAAAGTCATTTGATGGTGTTGGAACAATTTAAAAACAAAGTCTCCAGTCGTATAGCTACATACACCACTGACTACATTTATGTGGACATCAGTAATCTAATTATTTACCTTATTCTGAATGACAATATTATGATTAAGGTGTTTACATGAGTTGCTTTTAGAATATTCCTTTCATGTTCCCGTTTTACATGTTATGGTACATAGATCGATTAATGGCACACGTAATTACATCACCACGCGACGCCATCCGACTTTTTCACATGTAATTTCACATATAAACATATAGTTTGTGTTTGTGATGATGCCATATGCCGTTTTGGATGTTTAATTTTTAATTTACTGAAGGCTTCAAGTGCAGTTAATTATTTGTCATGCTATACATGCAAACAGACGTGTGTGTATCCTGTCTCAAAATGCGGCGAAAAGTCCCACACGATGCTAATAGTGTGATTAAGGTGTTTACATGTCTATACTGCACTTCGATAATGCAACTAAAATATGAATACTCCACATGTCTTAATTCGATTTGTGTTTACTTCGAGTATGACTTATTTGTATGTATGGCGTATGTATGACGGATTAAGGTAATCAAAAATCTCTGTTTACATGGTAGATTCTTAATCAGAGTATTGTCTTAATCGTGTTAAAATTGGAATATTGTTGTCCATGTAAATGTACTCAATGAGCATAATGTTAGAACTCCGGAGGAAGCAGCAGTGTTAGCCAATGATGTTGTATTAATGCACAGAACCACTTTTGTTGATGTGTATGTTTGTGATGTTCAGTCTGCTGCCTTTGTAAAGTCTCGGTCTTATCCTGGCCGTGTTTTCTCAGGAAAATTTGACTCGAGTAAGACATTAAATTACTGCCATGAGAAAGGACATTGAAACTGGATTGTCCTGTCTTTATGGATAAGTCCAAACAAACTGTAGTGTGCTCACCTGTTAAGTCTGCTGGTCCTAAAATAATATGAACCCCCTCAATTGGCAAGGCTGGTCATACTCCCACTACAACCTCACCTTGAATAAATTCAGACTGAAGCCTTACCTCATGAAGAGGCACGCAGAGGCTTAACCTCGCTTCCACTGGCGAGATTTCCAACTTCTCCGGCATCCTCGTATCATTCGGCCGTGCCAACAATTCCTCTGATCGGAAAGTGGACAGTATTTAAGCTTGAGGCAAACGCTAATTAATTCCGATGCACCATTCTTGCGGAGGGTAAACAAAGCGGATCTGTACGATCTATTCGTCACCCTGAAATCAGTCAACCTCACTCCTAAATCCACTCCAGCAGGGCGGCCAATATTTCGAGCAAAGTATTTCGAACTCGCCTAGCTCTACACCACCATCGCCCAGCACAAGACCCGGCTTTCCTTGAGCGCTGGGTCACAACGGCAGGCCTTCAACGAGCCTGGGCTGCACCCCAGATCTCACTCACTTCCCACTTTGGCTCAGCCTTTCATTTTTATTATTACTGAACAAGTACAAATAGCAACCTGATTCACATGTGATATGTATTGCTAGGCACCTCTCTCCAAGTCTCTAGCTGATGTGCCACTTGGCGAGCTTTTCAGCACTTTCTTCTTTCCTTCACTTGTAACACAAGCCCTTACATCCCAGTCTTTTCCGCTGCTACTTCTAAACCTTTTCCTTTTCAGCGGCCTCCAGCTCACATAGCAGACGCTAGCAAGAGGCCGCCTCCGCTAGCAGTGCAGGCTACACAGGTTCTTCAGGACATCACAAACCCCACTCCCTTCCCGTGGCCTACAGCTACAGCAGCTGAAGCAAGCGTGAGGCTGTCTCCGCTTGCAACACAGGCCCACACATCTCTTCCGCTCCATCACGCTACTAATAACCATTTTTCTGTTCAGTGGCCTCCAGCTCCCATAGCAAACGCTAGCGTGAGGCTGCCTCCGCTAGTGGTGCAGGCTACACAGGCTCTTCAGGATGTCACAAACCCCACTCCCTTCCCGTGGCCTACAGCTACAGCAGTTGAAGCAAGCGTGAGACTTTCTCCGCATGCAACACAGGACCTCACATCTCAGACTTTCCTCCTGCTACTTCTTATCCCTTTCCCTTTTCAGTGGCCCCCAGCTCCCGTAGCAGACGCTAGCTTGAGGCTGCCTCTGCTAGCAGTGCAGGCTACACAGGCTCTTCAGGAAACCCACTCACTTCCCGTGGCCTACAGCAGCCAAAGCAAGCGTGAGCCTGCCCCCGCTTGCAACATAGGCCCACACATCTCAGTCTTTTCCTCCCATTATTAATAACCCCTTTTCCTGCTCAGTGGCCTCCAGCTCCCATAGCAGACACTAGCCCATAGGCTGATTTAAGTGTGAGGCTGCCTCCGCAGACAATCTCCCCTGCTCCTAGGGAGATACACTGTAATATACTCTGGTCCCCTCCCTGCTTACCGTGGCGATGAGATACATAGCAGACTCTCGTCACTCAATGGCTGGATGTCTAAGTGGTGCCCGCAGAATAACATAGGTTTCATAGATAATTGGATGAGTTTTTGGGGCAGACCTGACCTGTTGAAAAGAGATGGTCTTCATCCCTCCTGGGGTGGTGCCGCTCTTCTCTCTAGAAATATGGCACATTGTCTTTAGGGTTTGTACTTGACTAACTGGGGCACAGGTCAGGAAGCAGACCGACTGGCTAACCCGACCGTGTGCTAGTCGCCTCACGTCACAGAAGTCAGTTAATTCTCAGCTCATAGAGACTCTTTCACCTAGACATCACACTATAGACACTGTGTCTGTTCCCCGAACCAGCAAATACAAAAAAAACATCCAGAACCATTTAAGGGTAACAATTTAATTGATGTTCAACAAATAAAAAAACAGATGCAATATGGATAAACAAATGATAAAGCTTGGCTTATTGAATATCAGGTCCCTTTCTACGAAAGCACTTTTTGTAAATGATATGATCACTGATCATAAACTAGATGTGCTCTG